>NC_090650.1:38429308-38711808 GCF_040937935.1 Hyperolius riggenbachi | reverse complement strand
CTCTCTTTCTCTCTCTCTTTCTCTCTCTCTCTCTCTCTCTCCAAATCCAAAAAAGCTTTATTGGCAGGACCAAATACATTTAACATTGCCAAAGCAAAAAAAAAACATTAACGTGGGGGGGGGGGGGGGGATTGTGGGAGTAAGGGAAGGATATAGGTATACAGTCACCTGGGCTCCACCGTCAGCGCTTTCCCCCTCCGACACATTAACAGCAGCGACATGGTAAAAGGAACGTGGACTTACTTCCGCGTTCCACGCCGGAGATTCTTCTCTGTTAGTGATGACGCTGCTTCCTGTTTATCAGGAAGTTCGTCAGGCTCAAAGAAGATCGGACCTCCGGAATGCAGAAGTTTGCGTTCCTTTCACCATGCCGCTGTTAATGTTTCGAAGGGAGGAAAGCGCTGATGGGGGAGCCCAGGTGAGGGAGGGGGGGAGTGGACCCCCTCCCCGCCGCTATGTGTGGGCATCGCTTCCCTCTCATGCACTGCGTCCCCCTCCTGGCTATACTTGGGGCAACCATGCCTGGCTATACTGGGGGGCACACACACCTAGCTGTACTTGGGGGCACCTATACATATCTATACTGGAGGCACCCATGCCTGGCTATACTAGGGGCACCCACACCTAGCTGAACTGGGGGCACCTATACCTAGCTATACTTGGGCCACCTACAGGGCCGGATTTCTGGCAAGGCCACATAGGCCATGGCCTAGGGCACCAGAAATTTAGGGGCGGCTAGGTGAGGGGCAGTAAAGCTGTTCTATACAGCCATCCCTATCTACAAGGACAGCTTAAACCTTTGAACTCTCTGTCCTGTACTTGTGTCATCCCTGCAAGTCCAGTAAGCTCTATCCTGCAGGTACACATCAGCCTAACTCACATGGAGACACAATGGGTTCATCATTAGTAACGAGCTGGCAAACATAACATAAAAGCTCTTAAGGAAAACATAACTTATAATCTATACGCGTATTACTGAAATGGTTATTATCGGTGGCATCCAACGATGGAAAGTAAGTAGAATTCTCATTGGGGCACACAGAGATAACAACCATACAGACGGTATAGTTGGCCTTGGGCGGTAAAAAGTACAAATCTGGCCCTGGCCCCCTATACCTGGGGGCACCTATACCTAGCTATACTGGGGCCACCTATACCTTGCTATACTGACGGCACCTATACTGGGGGGGGGGGGGGGGCAGGGCCGGTTTAAGCAACAATGGGGCCCCAGGGCAAAATAAACCTGGGGGGCCCCCCCAACATATACCCCGGAACAAAAATCGGCATTAGGGGACCTTTTTTGCAGCTGGTATAGTCAGGGTGTGAAGTCCCAATCGGTCGGAGCTCCACATTCTGGCTATCCCAGCCTGCATGGGGGACAAGGGGTTAAAAAGTTTCAGGAGGGGGGACCCCATATAATTTTTTTTTTAATTCCCACACTTTAAACATAAAAAAAAAATTGGGAAAATAGGAAAAAATGCCAGGGATCTTCATACATCCATATTGCGGCTGTATAGCGATCCCTGGCCAAAGCACTGCAGCTGCGTATAGACCCCCTGGAAACCCCGTCAGGAAATTTATTGCGCTTTCGTTTGATGCATGTAAAATTAAACTATTGTTAGGTTTGCTACTAAAAGTTACATTTACCGCATTTAAAAGTATACCTTTTCCTTCAAAACTTCAAAATCGATTTTCTCAAAAACTATAAGGTCTTTTTGAAAAATTGTTTTTTCCTCTTATTCCTAATGATCTCCTTAACATATCTTGCACATCTATGGTTTCTAGCATTTAAGATGGATTTGCTATTAACCATTAAAGTCAGCAGGTTTTTAAATGTGTATTTTTAATCCTTTGAAACTTTAAAATCGATTTTCTCAAAAACTATAAGACCGATTTGAAAAAATTTTTTTCCTCTTGTAGCCACTGGGGGCCCCTACAAGCGCTGGGGCCCTGGGACAGCTGCCTCCTTTGCCTCTATGGTAGCGCCGGCCCTGGGGGGGGGCACGTATACCTAGCTATACTGGGGCCACCTATACCTAGCTATACTGAGGGTGTAAGGAACCGGCCCGCGGCACGCCTGCGTATACGGTTCCCGACTGCGGGTTTGACCAGATCAAGCGGGGAGCAGCCTTATTCAAGCTAAAACAAGGCTGGGACCCCTCAGAACACCTCTCACTGCCACCACTAGCTGTTCTCTAGACACTTCCACTCTGCTGTCGAGTCCTCAGCGCGCAATCCGCGTTTTCGTATTCGGGTCAGCTTTGCGCTTAGGCCGAATACGGGAACGCCACGCACTGACACACACACACAGTTGCAATCTTACACTGTAGTGAAGCAAAACCACTAACAGTCGTTCCGAACGATACTGTTAGCCACTCTGTTGTCGCTACTCGCACTGGCGTTTTCGTACGTTGGGTCAGCTGCGCGCTTTAGGCCAACGTATGACAAACGCCCCCACCCACAATGCAATTACAATTTCAAATGGTAGTGTTGCTCAAGCATACAATTAGGCATGGATTTATACACAGTTGCACTTCAATCTCTTCTAGGCTATGGGTGTTAGTTTAGTACAGCAGAAGTCAAGCTTATTAAATATTAATTTAATATTCCAGGGAAAAAGTGGAACAATGCAGAACAGAATATATACAAAAGATTACAAAAACAAAGTAAAAAGTTACAAAGATAAAAGTTACAAAAATACACACAAAGCGATTTGCTTACCAAAATAAACGGGGAAATAAACGTACCAGCGTATCGATCTGGCGTTGTTGCGGGAGTACGCACTTTCTGGTCAGGAACCAGGTTAGTTCTAGCCGTGTGTGCTATCTCCAAGAACTACAAGTTGTGGCTATCCTAGCTGCTGTTTTATACTGTGAGATACGCCTGGAGGCTGCAACTTCCTTGGGGAGGGGAGGAACTAGTTTTTAATTAAATCTCAGACATAATTCTATTTCCAGGTAAAAGTCTATACATCAAAAGATTGTGAAGTGAGGCTTTTCAACTCCAGGTGAAAACTTGATTAAGGCTTTTTCCTGTCTCCGTTTTTAAAGTCTGCAGAGATTTCCAACCCCTTCCAATAGATGTAATTTACAGGGTATAGTTTGCACCTCCACCAATAATTCAATTTCCTCACAATGAAATAGTGTTTAACACACATGTCAACTTTTGGTGAAGAGACTCTTCCTGACTAGTCTAGAGTTCTTCACAATGCTTTAACAGCCTTCATCAACAGAAGTGTAAATGTTTCAAGTGTCAATAACTTCAACACTTCACTTCTGCCATTGTCTGATTACCCCGGCTCTATTCACTGAAGTCCTCTTTAGATGCAAATGTAGGTCTATTGACCCACACACACAATCACATAAACAGTCCATGAATCTAGCCTGGCATATCTACACCTTTGACATAACATAACAGATATAAAAATGGGAAAATGAAAGAAATATGTTCCTGTATTCCTAACATCATCAGCCTCATAACTAGCTGCTATATTCCTGACAGAGGGCACCTATACTGGGGGCACCTATACCTAGCTATACTGGGGCCACCTATACCTTGCTATACTGAGGGCACCTATACCTAGTTGTACTGGGGGCACCTATTCCTAGCTATACTGGGGCCACCTATACCTAGCTATACTGAGGGCACCTATCCTGGGGGGCACTTATACCTAGCTATACTGGGTCCACCTATACCTAGCTATACTGAGGGCACCTATACTGAGGGGCACCCATACCTAGCTGTACTGGGGGCACCTATACCTAGCTATACTGGAGGCACACATGCCTGGCTATACTGGGGGCACCCATACCTAGCAGTACTGGGGGCACCTATACCTAGCAATACTGGGGGCACCCATGTGGCTGGCTATACTTGGGGGCACCCATACCTAGATGTACTGGGGCACCCATGCCTGGCTATACTGGGGGAACCCATGCCTAGCTATACTGAGGACACCTATACCTAGATATACTGTGGGCACCCATGCCTGGCTATACTGGGGGCACCTATAACTAGCTATATTGGGGCCACCTATACCTAGCTATACTGAGGGCACCTATACTGGAGCAGGCACCTATACCTCGCTATCTATCTATACTGGGGGCACCAATACCTGGGGTGTATACACACACGCGCGGTACTTGGTAGGGGGTACTTGGCTCGAACTGAATTGCAGTAGGAGGTACTTGGCTCGAAAAAGTTGAGAAACACTGCCCTAGACCACCAACCACACTATATGCTAAAGCCAGCCTAGCATGTACCATTATGGTCAATCCAATTGAAAAACTAGCATGCTTAAAGCGGACCCAAACCAAACATTTTTTCAATTAAAAATATTTAGTTGCACCACTCTGACACATACAAAGATAAATAAACACTCCTTCAAACCTATGATCATTTCAGTGCATGCTTTTCACCCTTCTCTTTTCATAGCTAGGGTTATACTGGGGGCAGCCATTAGCAATTCCTCCATTGCCGATCACCATCTACTCCACCAGTTTGCCGGAAAAATCCCGGCAATTTAAAAGGAAAGGAGGGGTTCCTCCAATAAATGTAAAATATTTTATATTTGTCATCATGCAGCTGAAAAAAGGCTGCTATTTATTATTATAATTTAGAAAATAGATTTTATTTCTGAAATCTTCTATTTTTAATTCGGGTCCACTTTAAGGAGAGATTTTTTAAAAATTTCCGACGGAATCCGGAATTCCGCGGAATTTAATACAAATCCGGCGGAATTTTCATAGCGACGGAATTTATCACTGACGGAATCTGTGATTTCCAGCGGAACGGAATTTGCTGGTTCCGATCATCCCTAATAATATACACATGCCATATATCTCTTATATAATCAACCACACTAGCTGAAGACCCTGGCATTGCTTGGGTATGTATTTGGTTGGTGTTGGCTCCGTCCACTTTTTGTAACCTTGACACACAGTCAATTAATGACCAAGTCTGTGAGCTTTGGGGTCCTTGGCATCAATAATGTGAGAATGAAAGTAGTTTAAATTTTCCCATTGAAATGAATCAAACAAATCTGATTGGTTGTTTGTGGCTCCGTCCCCTTTTCTGAATTTGAACCCCAGTGACCCAATTACCAACTGTACCAGGTTTTGAGGCCTCTGCCATTGACAGTGCAAGAATGGCAGCAATTTAAAACAGACTTAAACTCAGAACTTCCTTTCTGCTGTAAAAGGTAAGCAACAGCATAGTGACTTTAAAGAAAAAACATTTCTTTGTTACAGCTGAAGTCCTGCAATAAATGTGCAGTGTGTCTACTTCCTGGTTTCGTGGAAGCAGACATAGGGTTAACATCCTGTGTTTACATATTAGCTGTATCTACCAAGACTAAAGAATTTCTGTGATGACACAGCTGAGAGCTCAAATTACATTTGTGATTACTTACAGATCAGGGGGAATTAGACAGGCTTTTCTCTCTAAAAACACACACACTGGCCTGGTGCACACCAAAAAACGCTTGCAGATCTGCAAAATGCTAGCAGATTTTGAAACGCTTTTTCTTCTTTTTCTGTAGCGTTTCAGCTAGCGTTTTGAGGTTTTGTGTAGCGGTTTTGGTGTAGTAGATTTCATATATTGTTACAGTAAAGCTGTTACTGAACAGCTTCTGTAACAAAAACGCCGGCAAAACCGCTCTGAACAGGCGTTTTTCAGAGCGGTTTGCGTTTTTCCTATACTTAACATTGAGGCAGAAACGCATCCGCAATCCAAAAAATGCCTCACCCAGGGAGTATGCGTTTCTGCAAAACGCCTCCCGCTCTGGTGTGAGCCACCCTATTGAGATACATTGACCAAGCGTATCCGCAGCCGCAAGCGGCTGCAGAATCGCTGAAAAAGCCGCTTGGTGTGCACCAGCCCACTCTGTGAATTTCTCTCTGTGGCCTAGTGCACACCGGAGCGTTTCCGCTGTGGTTTGCGATCTGCTTGCGGGTGCGGATCCGCTAGGGTAATGTATTTCAATGGGCTGGTGCACACCAGAGCGGGAGGCGTTTTGCAGAAACGCATACTCCCGGGCTGCTGCAGATTTTGGATTGCGGATGCGTTTCTGCCTCAATGTTAAGTATAGGAAAACCGCAAACCGCTCTGAAAAACGGCACTTCAGAGCGGTTTGCCAGGTGTTTTTTGTTACAGTAGCTGTTCAGTAACAGCTTTACTGTAACAATACATGAAATCTACTATACCAAAACCGCTACACAAAACCGCAAAACGCTAGCTGAAACGCTGCAGAAAAAGAAGAAAAAGCGTTTCAAAATCTGCTAGCATTTTGCGGATCTGCTAGCAGTTTTTGGTGTGCACCAGGCCTGTTTCCCACTTTAAGTATTCCCCTTGAAAATCAATAGGTGAATTTTGATTGGCTGTTTTAGGCTCCACCCATTTTCCTGAATATTAATCCCAGTCACCCAGTGACCAACTGTGCCAAGTTTGAGAACCCTGCGATTAACAGTGTAAGAATGGCTGCAGTTTTTATTTTCCCATGCAAAATGAATGGGTGAAATTTGATTGGCTGTTTTATACTCCACCCACTTTCCCTGAATGTTTAAAGGAAACAAGAGCTGTGGAAAACAAAGAATCGTTACTTACCCTCTAGCACTCTGTCGTTCAGCCGCAATCAGTTTTTATGGGGCTAGAGGAAGCCCTGGGAAAGTATAAATTCTTTGTTTTTCCACAGCCCTGGTACACTTTAACCTCGGTGACCAACTGTGCCAAATTTGAGAACTCTTTCTTTATTACTAGAATGGCAGCCTTTTACATTTTCCCAGTAACGTCATTGGGTGAAAACTGATTGGTTGTTTGTGGTTCCAATCAGGAGTGAGGGGGGGGGGGGGGGGGGGAAGTGAGACCCCCACAACATATATTTCCAGGTAGTAAAAAAAATCTTTATACCAAGTTTTGTTGAAATTGGTCAAGGCGTTTTCGAGTAATGGCTGAAAAAACACACACACACAGCTTCCCCCCTCCCCGCCGCTCTGTGTGCCCAATTTCCCCCCTTCCTGCGCTGTGCCCGCTCTGGGGCCCCCAGGAGGTGGGGCCCACCGATCTTTTCATTGGCAGTTCGGTGGGTCAGTACGAGCCTGATGATACCTAGAGGCCGTGCGTTTTAGGTTATGTGGTAAGAAGGGCAACTTGGCCAGAGGTCAACAGAACTGTCCTAAGGCCTAAGGTAGAGCGTATGCTTAAAGAGGAGCTGTTAGGTATAAGGTCTCAGAGGAAAAAAAACACATATATCAGTAGCTAAATATTGGCTGTACTTATATTACATATGCATTTCACTGTCCACGTTTGGATTTCACAGAATTTTTATATAGTATTTGCAGAGAATGATGCTCCTGACAGCTCATGGCAGGTTCCATGTTTGTCTGTATCCTATGAAGCTAATAGTGATGTCATATCCTCCCTGCTTCCTGATGATTCCACTCACAAAAAAGATCGTAATGGACAACACTACTGTGCAGTGAATATTAATTAGCCATGTGGCTAGGAACAATAGCGGACTCATGCAGTATACTCTAATGGAACATATGCCGTGATTTTTCAGTGCTGTGAGCTGGGCTGAGTTACAAGCTGCTGTAACTTGAGCCTGTAACTTCTCACTAGCAGCCGAGGGGAGGACCCAAGGTGGGGAGAAGCAGCCCTAGAATGCTTTGCAGTATGTTATGCGGCCTCTCGTACTTTTAAGAGCTTGGGAATAACAGCCTTGCTGTTCAGCACACATCAAAAGTAAGAGAGATTTTTAACTTCAGTATTGCCTTTTTGGCTTCCTTCTAAACTGTTTAACACAGGAGAATAGAGGTTTAAATTAGCTTTTGCAGCCTGACAGTTACTCTTTAACAGAAAAAGTGAATTTTGAGGGCACGTTTAACCACTTCAGCCCTCAGTGTTTTCTCAACTTATGCATCATTTCAGCACTCCTCCCATTCATTCGCCAATAACTTTATCACTACTTATCACAACAAAATGATCTATATCTAGTTTTTTTGAGCCACCAATTAGGCTTTCTTGGGGTGGGACATTTTGCTAAGAATTATTATTTCTAAATCTATTTTAACGGGAATATCACGATAAAAATTCATTATTTCTCAGTTTTTGGCCATTTTAGTTTTAAAATAATACATGCTACCATAATTAAAACTCATTTATTTTATTTGTCCCGGTTATTACACTTATTAAATTATGTACCTATCACACTGTATACCCTCTTGACATACAAATTAAAAAAAAAAAGGTCAGACCCTAAGGTAACTATTTGTTTTTTTTTTATTGTAATTTTTTTTTAGTTTTATTTGGGTGTTTTGGGAGAGTGTGGGAAGTAAAGAGTTAATTTAAAAATATGTGTAGGTCTGTTTTGTAAAATAAATCTATGTAAGTGTAATTTTACTATTTGGCCACAAGATGTCCTCGCGCATTACTTTCTATTGCATACTATTAGTACGCTAAACAGGAAGTAATGTGTGGATGTGTTACGTCCGACATCACAATCATAGGCAAACACTGAGGGGATTACAGCTGCCCAGAATTCCCTCTCAGACCTTGGGCCAGTGAAGTTTCTGGGGCCAGAGCATGGAGGAGCAACGTGTGTACAGAGCATGGAGCAGGAGCGTGTGTACAGAGCATGGAGCAGCAACATGTGAACAGAGCATGGAGCAGCAGCGTGTGTACAGAGCATGGAGCAGCAGCATGTGTACAGAGCATGGAGCAGCAGCGTGTGTACAGAGCATGGAGCAGCAGCATGTGTACAGAGCATGGAGCAGCAGCGTGTGTACAGAGTATGGAGCAGGAGCGTGTGTACAGTGCAAGGAGCAGCAGTGTGTGTACAGAGCATGGAGCAGCAGCGTGTGTACAGAGCATGGAGCAGCAGCGTGTGTACAGAGCATGGAGCAGCAGCGTGTGTGCAGAGCATGGAGCAGCAGCATGTGTACAGATCATGGAGCAGCAGTGTGTGTACAGAGCATGAAGCAGCAGCGTGTGTACAGGGCATGGAGCAGAAGCGTGTGTACACAGCATAGAGCGGCAGCATGTGTACAGAGCATGGAACAGCAGTGTGTGTACAGGAGCAGCAGCATGCATGTGTACAGAACATGGAACAGTAGCATGTGAACAGAGCATGGAGCAGCAGTGAGTGTACAAAGTATGGAGCAGTAGCATGTGTACAGAGCATGGAGCAGCAGTGAGTGTACAGAGCATGGAGCAGCAGCGTGTGTACAGAGCATGGAGCAGCAGTGAGTGTACAGAGCATGGCAGTACCATGTGTACAGAACATACAGCAGCAGTGAGTGTACAGAGCATGGAGCAGCAGTGTGTGTACAGAGCATGGAGCAGCAGTGTGTGTACAGAGCATGGAGTATCAGTGTGTGTACAGAGCATGGAGCAGCAGTGTGTGTACAGAGCATGGAGCAGCAGTGTGTGTACAGAGCATGGAGCAGCAGTGTGTGTACAGAGAATGGAGCAGGAGCGTGTGTACAGTGCAAGGAGCAGCAGCGTGTGTACAGAGCATGGAGCAGCAGCGTGTGTACAGAGCATGGAGCAAGAGCGTGTGTACAGAGCATGGAGCAGCAATGTGTGTACAGAGCATGGAGCAGCAGCGTGTGTACAGAGCATGGAGCAGCAGCGTGTGTACAGAGCATGGAGCAGCAGCGTGTGTACAGAGCATGGAGCATCAGCGTGTGTACAGAGAATGGAGCAGCAGCGTGTGTACAGTGCAAGGAGCAGCAGTGTGTGTACAGAGCATGGAGCAGCAGCGTGTGTACAGAGCATGGAGTAGCAGCGTGTGTACAGAGCATGGAGCAGCAGCGTGTGTACAGAGCATGGAGCAGCAGCATGTGTACAGATCATGGAGCAGCAGTGTGGGTACAGAGCATGGAGCAGCAGTGTGTGTGCAAAGCATGGAGCAGCAGTGTGTGTCCAGAGAATGGAGCAGGAGCGTGTGTACAGTGCAAGGAGCAGCAGCGTGTGTACAGAGCATGGAGCAGCAGCGTGTGTACAGAGCATGGAGCAGCAGCGTGTGTACAGAGCATGGAGCAGCAGCATGTGTACAGAGCAGCAGCATGTGTAGAGATCATGGAGCAGCAGTGTGTGTACAGAGCATGGAGCAGCAGCATGTGTACAGAGAATGGAGCAGGAGCGTGTGTACAGTGCAAGGAGCAGCAGCGTGTGTACAGAGCATGGAGCAGCAGCGTGTGTACAGAGCATGGAGCAGCAGCGTGTGTACAGAGCATGAAGCAGCAGCGTGTGTACAGAGCATGGAGCAGCAGCGTGTGTACAGAGCATGGAGCAGCAGCGTGTGTACAGAGTATGGAGCAGCAGCGTGTGTACAGAGCATGGAGCAGCAGCGTGTGTACAGAGCATGGAGCAGCAGCATGTGTACAGAGCATGGAGCAGCAGCGTGTGTACAGAGCATGGAGCAGCAGCATGTGTACAGAGCATGGAGCAGCAGTGTGTGTACAGAGAATGGAGCAGGAGCATGTGTACATTGTAAGGAGCAGCAGCGTGTGTACAGAGCATGGAGCAGCAGCGTGTGTACAGAGCATGGAGCAGCAGCGTGTGTACAGAGCATGGAGCAGCAGCATGTGTACAGAGCATGGAGCAGCAGCATGTGTACAGAGCAGCAGCATGTGTACAGATCATGGAGCAGCAGTGTGTGTACAGAGCATGGAGCAGCAGCATGTGTACAGAGAATGGAGCAGGAGCGTGTGTACAGTGCAAGGAGCAGCAGTGTGTGTACAGAGCATGGAGCAGCAGCGTGTGTACAGAGCATGGAGCAGCAGCGTGTGTACAGAGCATGGAGCAGCAGCGTGTGTACAGAGCATGGAGCAGCAGCGTGTGTACAGAGCATGGAGCAGCAGCGTGTGTACAGAGCATAGAGCAGCAGCGTGTGTACAGAGCATGGAGCAGCAGTGTTTGTACAGAGAATGGAGCAGGAGCATGTGTACATTGCAAGGAGCAGCAGTGTGTGTACAGAGCATGGAGCAGCAGCGTGTGTACAGAGCATGGAGCAGCAGCGTGTGTACAGAGCATGGAGCAGCAGCGTGTGTATAGAGCATGGAGCAGCAGCGTGTGTATAGAGCATGGAGCAGCAGCGTGTGTACAGAGCATGGAGCAGCAGCGTGTGTACAGAGCATGGAGCAGCAGCGTGTGTATAGAGCATGGCGCAGCAGCGTGTGTACAGAGCATGGAGCAGCAGCGTGTGTACAGAGCATGGAGCAGCAGCGTGTGTACAGAGCATGGAGCAGCAGCATGTGTACAGAGCATGGAGCAGCAGCGTGTGTACAGAGCATGGAGCAGCAGCGTGTGTATAGAGCATAGGGCAGCAGCGTGTGTACAGAGCATGGAGCAGCAGCGTGTGTACAGAGCATGGAGCAGCAGCGTGTGTACAGAGCATGGAGCAGCAGCGTGTGTACAGAGCATGGAGCAGCAGCGTGTGTACAGAGCATGGAGCAGCAGCGTGTGTACAGAGCATGGAGCAGCAGCGTGTGTACAGAGCATGAAGCTGTGCCCTGCTGTGTGAATGCTTCACTTTCCCCTTCATTACCAGTGTCGGCTGTCCTCATTATTATCTGTATCCAAACTGCTCCTGATCCATCCCGTTGTCGATCGGGAGCAGATCGGACATTTAGGAAATAATCTTCATATGTGTGTACTCCCCAGCATGATGTCCTATCATATTATTATGCTGTATTGTGCGTGGCTGAGGGAGACCTTTCAGGAATTCCCCCCTTGAAAATCCTGGGTTTGCCCCTGCCAATGACACAGGCATCTCATTGATGCCGGCATTAATTGACATGGGGACTTAGATCAATAAATGGGAACTGCATTCCCATTCACTTTCTCTGGCAGTTGATGGGCACAATCAATGACGAACGAGTATAAAAATAGTCATCCGATCGATTTTCGTCAAACCAAAATTTGGATTTTCTTGTTGGTTGTGATAGATAGGAAGCAAAGATTGACTGATCTGATTAAACTGCGCAGCAGCAATCTTTCAGTTAGTGGCACAGATTGATTTTATGATCAAATCGGACAATTGATCGTCTGGACTGGAGCATTGTTTTGTTAAATAGCCCCCTTAAGTTATACCTGTTGTGTGACCCCACACACAATCTATTATGACAATGCCTCTAGTTTGCAGTGGGGCGCTGCGCCTGCGTGCTGCATAGTGTCTCTTTTCTGGCCTGCGCCCTGTAGAGGGGACATGCAGACTGCACATTTGGTAATACAGTAAATTATTTATTTCATGTGGAACATGATTTATTTGATGAACTGTAATAGGCATAACGTGTATCTAGGATAAATCAACAAAAATTGAGTTTAATTACGCTAGTTCTAGTGGTCTCTAGAACAGTGATTCATTCAGATAGACGTGCTGTACAGAAATCCTGTTCTCGTAATTGTGTCTAGACTGCCACCTGGTGTCTCTACCGTGCAAGGGCAGGTGATGTGTTCGGAATACAGACAGTCTCCTACTTACAAACTACTTGAGTTACTATGTTTCAGAGTTACAAACGAAGTTGTCTTCATGTACAAAATACATAACACAGTTTTTTTTAATTACATCTTTTTGTTGTTAAATGTTACAGTATTGTTTAACCACTTCCCTTCCACCGGGATGAGTAACTACGTCCCTGCAAAATGCCATAACTATGTGCAGAGACGTAGCTACCATGTCCCTCCACGCCACGCGTTCCTGCCCGCCCCCACGCGCTCGTTACCGCCGATCGGTAGCCACTAGATCAATGAATGGAAACACAGTTCCCATTCATTTATCTAAGTCCCCGTGTGAATCTATTTAGGCGGCTCCGCCATTCACAAAACCTGTCCACGCAGTCCTTCTGGCTTGCTTACTAATAGAATGCATACTGAAGTCACCACCAAGGACACCTTGTGGCCAAATTGTAAAATTACATCTACATTTTTTTTTTTTCAATAAAGGATCCTTTTTTTTTTTACTTTTTAAATTAATCCCTGACCTCTCACACTCCCTTAAAGGGGAACTTCAGCCTAAACAAACATACTGTCATTAAGTTACATTAGTTATGTTAATTAGAATAGATAGGTAATATAATCTCTCACCCACCCTGTTTTAAAAGAACAGGCAAATGTTTGTGATTCATGGGGGCTGCCATCTTTGTCATGGGGGCAGCCATCTTTTTAGTTGAAAGGAGGTGACAGGGAGCAGGAGACACAGTTCCAACTGTCCTGTGTCCTGATTACCCCTCCCAGCTGCACACGCTAGGCTTCAAATGTCAAATTCAAAATGTAAAAAAAAAATGCACCAAAACAGAAGAACGAGAGCAACAACATCAGAAATCCCATCATGCTTTGCACAGCATCAGGGGAAAAAAGCCCGGGCAGTTCTCTTCTGTGCAGTTAAAAATAAGGCTTGTATAAGAGAAACAAAGTTCTGATGCTGTGAAACTGTTAAAGAGACACCAAGCCTTTTCAGTGCTGCTGAGTCGATTTTTAGTCCGGAGGTTCACTTTAAAGTTACCATTTTTTTTTTTTTTAAATGTTACAAATAAAAAAAAAATACATAAAAAGTTACCTTAGGGACTGAACTTTTTTAATATGTATGTAAATAGATTATGGGCTTGTAATTAGTGACGGAGGCAAAACGGAAAAAATGCACCTTTATTTCCAAATAAAATATTGGTGCCATACATTGTACTAGGGAAAATTTTTAAACGTTGCAATAACCGATACAAATGGGCAAATAAAACGTGTGGGTTTTAATTACGGTAGCATGTTTTATTTTTAAAGTATAATGGCCGAAAACTGAGAAATAATGAATGGAAGGAGCGCTGACAGGTGAAAACTGCTCTGTTTTTTTTAAGGGGAAAAACCCTTTGAGGTGAAGTGGTTAAACTGTTTTAAAGGACCACTAATGCTAAAAAACGAAAAATTTAAACGTATTGCAAAAAAATGTAAAATGTAAACGCAACACATACATTTCTACCAGGGTAAAAAGCACTGTAAATTACTTTTCTCCTAAATGGGGGATTAGTCCATCTCCTCATGGGGGATACTCAGTACCTACTTTATTCCATACAAAGGCTTTCCCTGGAAAGAATCTATAGAAAATGCCATGCAGAGTAGCGAGTAGCTGTAATTGTTTCCTGCTTCCAGACGCTGCTCCACAGCAGAACACTACCTGCTGTCATTCGCCGGCTCCCGATCACGTGACCTGCATGGGGTTCAGGGACCAAGGGGGCAACATGAACTGTTGATTTTCAAGGGGAATATTTAAATTGCTGCTATTATTACACTGTTAATAGCAGATGCTTCAAACCTGCTATAGTTGGTCAATGGGTGACTGGGGTCCAAACGCTGGAGAGTGTCACAAAGCATTAATCTGATTTATTTAATTGATATGAGAATATACAAATTATTGATGCCAAAGCTCACAAACTTGGTCGTTGAGTGTTTGTGTGTTAGGGTTTGAAAAAGTGGGTGGAGCCGACTCCAGCCAAATACATACCGGGCAACGCCGGGTCATCAGCTAGTAACATATATAAAATGTTTCTTTAATCTTAATTGATTATGTGAAAACAGCTGTTACTTTCCAGACTACCCCCATAGATATCTGTAGACAACCCAGACGCACAGTACAGCCAGCACAGTAGCAATACGTTTATTATTCCAGTGACTACAACAAACAGACAGCTCAGTACATGCTAATTATGGGATGGTTTTGCACTCCTTGAGCCTTGCAGATAAGCACAAGTGAGGAGCTCAGACACAAAGGATCAGGAGAGAGATGCCTTGTAACATAGAGTATGCAAAAAGGTTGGCATGCTCTCGTCTATCAAGTATGAAAATCAATGTATTACAAAACCTTTACTTTATGTCATGATCGCTTCTGCAGCATGTACTGCTGGCTGTAGAGGTACTGCAGCCAAGCAGTTCTGATTCCTTTACATGCAGTTGCTAGCATAGTTCTGCATGCATTGCTTGTGATAGTCTGTCAGCTAGGGAATGGTAATCAAGCCAGCCTGTTTGTGACTGATTACCATTCACCTGTGTGGAGATTTGCATCTCTGCTCTCATTGGATGACTTCAGTATAAAGGTTTTCTTCCTGCAAGCGTGCTCCGCCCATCATAGTTTCAGTCAGTCTAGGCTGTTACTGGGTCTCTGAAGACTGTGAAATTTAGTTCCTCGTATTTTTACTTTCTAGTTCAGTTTCTTGTGGTGTTACGTTATATATTTCCCAAGGGGACATATATACGTACTCCTTCTAGTATAGAGTCCTCTCCACTTCTGCACTGCAGCCTATCACTGTGCAGCCACATCTCTCTGTAGGCTCCTAATGTCACATGATATGCATAGGAAGCCTACAGTGCTCTGCGAGGTGAAGAGGTCATCATTGTGGAAAAGCAGCTTGTTGTGCTGTGTGAGGAGTCTGACGAGGAGGGAGGAGGCAGCAGTGTTACATTTGACTTGCACAGCAGAAGGGAAGAGGTGGTATTTCTGTCCTGACTGAGTAGGAATGGAGAACAGCTGAGGGTGAGCAGTTTGTTTGTCACAGACTCTCAGCCAGTGTGTTATTGTGTTGAGCTGCAGCATGTCATGTCTCAGGTTGTTACATATGCTCCCCTGCTGACTGAGAACATTAAATGAAGCAAGGTGTATTGTTGGATGCTGTGCGATCAATTAAAGTCGAGGGGGGGGGGGGGATTAGTATCCTCACAAGTTTGCCTAAGGCAGCAAAATGTCTAGAACCAGCCCTAACAATGTCTCGCCCCTACAAAACTTTTAGGGGGGCCCCCCTTCTTACATTCAGACCCCCAGGGCTCAGCAGGGAGAAGGGGCCTGGATTTCTTCCCTCCTCCTTCCCCACCAGGGCCCCTCTCCCCTGCTCCCCTGGCTGTGTCCGTTCATCCTGACCCACAGATCAGTGCAGCAGGAGTGACAGTCGGGGCTTACCTCTTTCACAGTCGTGTCTCTCCTGAACTTCCCACTGCAGCCGCTAGGTGCCCTCTGGTCTCTCTGAGTTTCTGTGCACATTGGGTGACTTTACGTGACATGCGGAAGATTAAGGTGGATCTGAGATGAACTTTTACTCATTGCATAATTGTGTTCCTTTCCTATTTTCTATAGGGCATTCCTCAAGCCAAATACTTTTTTGTTTTTGTTTTAATACTCTAATTCCCTATAAACTAAACAAGCCACGCCCACAGGTTTTCAGAGAGCCAAGGCACTTTCAGACAGTAGCAAGGGCTCATGGGAGCTCAGTCTGGGCAGGAGGAGGGGGAGGTATTACTAGCCAGCGATTTCAGAGGCAGAGGGGAGGAGGAGGGGGGATTATGTATTTTTGCTCAAGATGCAGATAAGCTTGCCTCTGTGTAATTGTATTGCAAAAAGGGTGTGTGCATCAAACACCAAGTGAACCCTTATATACCTGGCTTTGCAGATAAGTCCTAATTAGCTTATTCAGGAGACACTGCTCAAGCAAATCTGCATTCGCTTTCGCATGTCAGGATATGCAGGGTTTTGCCAACTAACTCACCGCAAAATCTTTGCCCTGCGGGGGATTCCTTCGCGCAGCATTTCACACTTATCCAGGATTGCCAAGTGGAGCCCCCCAAGATCCCAGGAAAAGGGGGGCCAACAGGGCACTCCAAGCACACTCGCTGCTCAGAGACTCTGCAGCAATGACTTTAATTCCTAGCACAGCTTCCATTTCCTAGGTCAATAAGGATTTGCATTTTGGGAGAATTTTCCCCTCCTCCCCTTTCCGATGACGCAATGTTTTTTTGACCAGTTGAATGTCCAGCTCTTGTTACTGGGATTTTCTCATTTATCACCCAGCGGTGAATTAGCAGTGCACACCTGGGACAAGTTACACTTTTAAAGCATGCGTGCTATTTTAGTCGCACAGTTTTGACCTTCTAGCTTCTACCCCTTTCTTATCCAAGTGTGAATATTGCCAGGTCTGCACTGTGCATGCTGATACGACACTAGCAGGATTTCATGGAGTCATCAGCTTAACAAATATGCTGCTGATTTACATAAACACAATTATTTCTGCAAAACTTCTCAATAATGCTCCAAATACCAATAAACAGTGTTTTTTATTCCCTGCTCTATCTTCAGTGCAATTAGATTTAAGAGGTTATATGGAAATATGTCTAAAACAATGATTCATTTACAGACAGGAAATATTTCCTCTAAATGAGTTTGTCTTATCTCTCATGGGATGTGATCTACATGTTTAACATATTATAGAGAGCAGCTACAGGAGACAAGGGCACTGCATAGGGCACGGGAGGACTTCAATGCAAAAACTGCCGTGTCACACTTTCATTTCACAAATACAGCGTGTATCTATATAGTAGTAAAATAAAGAAACTGAACAAATAGCAATTTGAAGGAAAACCCTGGGATGTGCTATAAAAAGTATCATGCCCGATGTAATATCAGCTATTAGAATTAAAGACATATCATTAACAGACATTGGCCCATACTTAAAGGCAACCTGAACTGAAAATAAAAAGTCAAACCAAACATACACAGGTCATACTTACCTCCCATGTAGTCTGCTCCTCAATCTCTTTCTCCGCTTCTGCGTCCCATTTGTCCACTGTGATCGATGGAATTCTCTGTCCTCCATTTTGAAAATGGCCATTACCCCATAACAGCTTCCTGGTTAGCACATTGTTAAACTGTTATATCGCCCACTTGAGCCATAGGGAGACATGGACATTACCTTGCACATTCATTTGTAACTGACAGCAGCTAATATATAACTGACAGCAACTGGTATATTTCAGTTCTGACAAAATGTTGTCAGAACTGGAAGGGATCACTGTAAGAAGAACATGGTGAGCTTCTGAGAGGAACTGACGGTGAGGTTAGTATATAATATTCATTTGCAGCTACATCATATGTTTATTTAAAATAATTTTACTCAGTTCAGGTTCCCTTTAAACAGGGACTTCCGACTGTGAGGGAATTCCATGATTGGCCTCTTATGTCATTTAAGAGAGCACCCTCCTTAAGGGATAAACTTGTACATAATGATTTAGGACCCACTAAAGTGGAAGTGACCAAGAGAAATGGCATGTTTCCTTGTATGGGGTGCCATTTGTGTAGCTATATCACAAAAGGGGAGTGTAACGATCGGTGTCAGCACGCAGAGAGAATCTGATCATTGGTGATCTGCAGTATCACCAAAAATGCAGATATATACCTGATTATTGTTGATCTGCAGCATCACCGATAATACAGATATATTGCTAACCTCTGGACACCTATAGGTATGTGAGTGTTTGGTGTAACAGTAATACCTTGAGCAATGCACCAGCGTGCTGGAATACTGCTCGGGAAGGCACAGGAACCTTTCAGCAGCTTGAGGCTCTCCAAGGGGAGGAGTCAGGCTGGAGGTAGAAAGGACCAGGGAGTGAGTGACACCTGAAGGTGGATGTCACTATCTGGTCTGGAGACTATCTCTTAAGGGGAGAGATAGCTCTCGAGGTCGGGTACGCCTGGTCGGTAACACACTGACAGATAAAGTACAAAGACAGAAGGCTGATTCGGTATCCAAGGCAAGCAGGGTCTGGCAACGGTATATCAGATATGCGTGGTACCGAATCAGAAGACAGAGGAGTAGTCAGAAAAGCAATAAGTCATAACAGATATCAAACAATGCTTAATCTGAGTGCGAGGTCCTTGGTCTCAGCACCCTGGAACTAGTCTGAAGAATACACAGATGATAATACAGTATTCCCTAGACTGGGTGCGAGGTCCACAGTCTCAGCACCCTGGAACTAGTCTGAAGTATAACACAGATGATAACACAGTTCCCTAAGCTGGGTGTGAGGTCCTTGGTCTCTACACCCTGGAACTAGCTTAAGCATAAACAGAATACAATTCAAATAATCTGGCTAAGTGTGAATTCCCAGGTCCACCTGGTTCTAACACACTGTAGGATCTGACTAAAGGTCTGAGTGCTTCCACGTTGTGATTGCAACGGCAGACAACCAGCAACTGACAAGCAAGTTGTATATATAGTTGCAGGACTCTGCCGCCCCGCCCGAACCACTCAGCCAATCAGGAGTCCAGCAGGAATCAGCTGATCATCCTGATCAGCTGACACATCTCCTGCTGGCATAAAGGTCCTGACTTCTGGCACGCGCGCGCGTAGCTCTAAACCTGTGTGAACAGGCTCAGCCACACCAGCTGCATGCTGCTGCGTGCAAACTGCTGCGCTGGACGCGGAATCAGCCGCCTGGCTGTTGTTGCATGCGGCGGCTTTTCCGCGTCCCGCTCTGCCGCCAGACACACGCTTCCGCATGCAAACCGCTGCACTGGACGCGGAATCAGCCGCCTGCTCAGTAGCACTCGCGGCGGCTTTTCCGCGATCTCTCACAGGGAGGTTTTTACCCACCCCAGCCGAGGGACAAAATAAAAAATCAGAGGCAATTTCACCTGCGAGTCCAGGTTTGTTATTTATTTGTTAAAATGTCCCTGCGGGCTGGGGTATGTGGGGAAAACTACCCAACCCCTTAGGGATATAATTTCCTCACATAAGTCTAATATCAGAAATCAGAATCAGGAACTATCAGTTTCGGACTATTTTTGTGCAAAAGGGCACCGTCTCTGCCAGCTTAGGGTGCAGGTTATAGAGGGTATACCACTACTACGTAGAGGAGGTGACCGACAGAAATTATTGGCACTTAGGGAAAACTATTGGATAAAGAAATTGGACACTTTAGAACCAAAAGGTCTGAATAGAGACTATGATTTATCTATGCTATTGTGATTTATGTGTTGTAACCTGCAATATTTTATGATTCCACCAGGGGGAGCCTTCTATATCCTTATTGAAATTGAGGGATGCAGTGAGGTAATATATCTTCTGTTGTCCCGATTATTATTGTATACATAGTGTGTAGTTGTATGTTATTATACTATACATTGTCCTTATCATGCGCTCTAGGCTTAGGGTGTGTGTCATGATCGGTGTCAGCACGCAGAGAGAATCTGATTATTGGCGATCTGCAGTATCACCAAAAATGCAGATATATACCCGATTATTGATGATCTGCAGTATCACCAATAATCCGATATATTGCCAACCTCTGGACACCAGCAAAAGAACACAATAAAGACAGTAATATCACAGAAGTGTGGAAATATCCACCACACGGCAATTCCTCAGAGGTGTGGTTACCTCTGAATGGGAACCCCGTGAGTGAGATCCTCTAACCAGGCTGAGTGAGGAAGCTCGACCCCCAGCAGTAATCGTCTGCTTGGGGCAGGCGTCTCGGAGAGGCAAGCCTCAGAGATAACCCTCCAGTGGGAGACGTTCCACTGAAGGGAGAAAGGTCAGACAGGCAAAGGTTCGGCAAGAGAGATGGCGGCGGCAGTACAGGAGCGGAAGGCAGAAGAGTAATCGTTAGACAGGCAGAGGTCGGCAACAAGAATCAGATAGGCAAAGGTACAAGATCAGCAAGAGATAGAGTAGTCGGGGATAGCAAAGGTCAAAACACAGATCAATATACAACAATAATCCTAAGCTAAGGTATGAAATCCTTAGTATCAACACCAGGGAACTGCACTAAGGTCTGAGCGCTAACACAGAGTGTATATTCATGACAGCAGACAAGGAGCAACTGAGCACTAGCTCCTTATATGCTGGGAGCGCATCTGCAGCGCCACCCAGCCGCCCAGCCAATTAGAACACCTCCTGGAGTCAGCTGACTGGAGAGTCAGCTGACCCTCCTACATAGGAGGTAGAAATCCTGCCTCGTTGCGCGCGCGCGTGTGACCCTCTGTCTCTGTGCAGCAGAATGTTGGGCATGGCGTCCCCCTATCTAGTGATCAGAGAGGAATGTTGGGCATGGGGTCCCCCTACCTAGTGATCAGAGAGGAATGTTGGGCATGGGGTCCCCCTACCTAGTGATCAGAGAGGAATGTTGGGCATGGGGTCCCCCTACCTAGTGATCAGAGAGGAATGTTGGGCATGGCGTCCCCCTATCTAGTGATCAGAGAGGAATGTTGGGCATGACGTCCCCCTACCTAGTGATCAGAGAGGAATGTTGTGCATGACGTCCCTCTACCTAGTGATCAAAGAGGAATGTTGGGCATGGGGTCCCCCTACCTAGTGATCAGAGAGGAATGTTGTGCATGACGTCCCTCTACCTAGTGATCAGAGAGGAATGTTGGGCATGGCGTCCCCCTACCTAGTGATCAGAGAGGAATGTTGTGCATGACGTCCCTCTACCTAGTGATCAGAGAGGAATGTTGTGCATGACGTCCCTCTACCTAGTGATCAGAGAGGAATGTTGTGCATGGCGTCCCCCTACCTAGGCTAGGTGGGGCAGGGGCACCATGCCCAACATTCCTCTCTGATCACTTTTTGGGAAGCCTCAACCCTTTACACTTGTCAGTGCTCCTTGCACTGTCCTCCTTTACTGACCACCTGCTACACTCTTTGCCTTGATCACGGTGTACTCTTTCTCTCTCTCTCTCTCTCTCTCTCTCTCTCTCTCTCTCTCTCTCTCTCTCTCTCTCTCTCTCTCCTTTATTCTGGCTCATATTACTTGGTCTTATTTATTCCCTATATCAGGGTCTTGTTACTTGAGGACTGTGTCTTGTTCTAAATTTTGCACGTTATTGCTATTTTGCACAGTTGTTGATGGTCACTCATCCTATAAACTTGTCCAAACTCTTGCTATAGATATTTTACAGGTAAGGTACACCGTACATTACATATTTCAATTGAAATTCTGCCTGAATGCAACTTTACTGTACTTGAAAAGTTTGGGGCTGCAATTCCACAAGACGATCAAATCAGAAATCGATGGATACTTATTTTTCTGTTTTCATAGCAAAACCTTGTTGTTTTTTTTCCAGTCGACCAAAAAGCTCTATGCTTTTATTTGAAAAAAGAGAAGTTAAATAGCCCCAAATATTTTCTCACACAGGTTCTCTCCTGCTGAGAGAAACTACGATGTGGGCAACAGGGAACTGTTGGCCATCAAGTTAGCCTTCCAGGAATGGCGCCATTGGCTGGAGGGTGCAGAACACACCATTACTGTATACACTGACCATAAGAACCTGGAGTACATTGAAGGGGCTAAGAGGCTCACTCCTCGTCAGGCCCACTGGTCCCTATTTTTCTCGCGTTTTAGATTTGTTATCACGTACACTCCAGGTTCCAAGAACATTAAGGCGGACGCTCTCTCCAGATGTTTTGAACCAGAGACAGCTCAGCCCGCACTCCCCGAGAGCATTGTACCACACAAGGTGGTACTGGCAGCCACTGAGACCTGGGAGGACTGGGCGGTCACACTGGCACCTCACCAGCTAGATACCCCAGAAGGGAAACCAGAAGGGGTCCTCTTTGTTCCACTCCCGTTCCATTTGCAAATCATGCAGCTATTCCATACCCATAAGAACACAGGTCACCCGGGAGTCACCCGCACTCTAGATTTACTCACAAGGTGTGTTTGGTGGCCTTCATTGGCCTCAGATTGTAGGGAATTCGTCAGAGAGTGTGTGGTGTGTGCCAGGAGTAAACCATCTCGCCAGGCTCCAGTGGGTACCTTACAACCCTTGCCAGTTCCAAATGAACCATGGACCCACCTGTCCATGGACTTCATTGGCGAGCTTCCCAAGTCAGAAGGTATGACTGTGATATGGGTGATCGTGGACAGGTTCAGCAAGATGGCCCACTTTGTTCCTCTTAAAGGATTCCCATCAGCTCAAGACTTAGCCGACCTCTTCATACAGCATGTCTTCCGATTACATGGGATTCCGGATGATGTAGTTTCGGATAGAGGAGTCCAATTTATATCAACGTTTTGGAGGGCCTTTTGCCATAATTTGGGTATGAACCTGTCCTTCTCGTCTGGGTATCACCCACAGACCAACGGGCAGACCGAGAGGGTGAATCAGGCACTAGAACAGTTTCTGAGGTGCTATGTGGCAGATGCACAAACAGACTGGGTTAAATTCCTGCCCTTTGCTGAGTTTGCACACAACAACCTGAGGAGCGCTTCAACGAGCTTGTCCCCTTTTCAGGTTGTGTCACGAAGGTCTCCTAAATTTTCCCCATTGCTGGTGTGCTCCTCTCCCTTCCCAGCCCTGGAAGAGTGGCAGAGGGTTTTAAAGAAACTTTGGGGACAAGTAAAGGAGAATTTAGGAGTAGCCTTCCAGAATCAAAAGAGACAGGCCGACAAGAGACGGTCTGTTGAATGGCACTTTTCTCCTGGAGACATGGTGTGGGTGTCAACAAGACATTTGGCACTCAGACAACCGTCCACCAAATTGGGGCCCAAGTTCATAGGGCCTTATCCGGTGGCCAAAAAGATCAATGAGGTCTCTTATGTGATTGATCACCCAGCCAGCATGAGAGGTGGGAGATCATTCCATGTTTCTTTATTGAAACCGGCAGTATATGTGCGGCAGCTCCGCTTTTCCTCGCAGTGTGATGGGCGTTGCGTGCATCCATTGATGTCTTTTGTTTATTTTCTTAGTAGGAGTACATGGTCGCTTTAAACCACGCCTCCTGCTTTGGGACTCTCTGCGGACGCTGTAGGCCGCATACTGATTGGCTGTCCCCGCCGCCGGCTTTGTATGACTAAGCGGCAGTGTTTTTTGTGACTTCTGGGAGCGGACGCTGTCGGCCTCCTTGCAATTGGAGGTAAGTGAGCGGTCACGCCCACTATGACAGCGCACAGTCCGGGAGTGGACGTTGTCGGCCTCCTTGTAATCGGAGGATGCAATCGGCAACACCACGCCCCCATGGTAGCGCGATGATCGCGCATGGGTTTTTTTCGCCCACTGCCTTGGTTGCGGTGAGTGGAAGTTGTCGGCACTTTTCCTATTGGCCTGTTCAGACCATGTGGCACTACAGCAGTCCTCTTTGCAGACGTTGTCGGCGGACTCTTGATTGGATGCCTGTGGGGCCTTTAGCACCACAAGCTTTGGACTTGTATACCACAGGTACACACTGTAGGTATTAATTTTATGCCATATGTATATGTGTTTAGATCTGTGGGCGTTAAGTACTGTTTACTTGTACACTGTGGTTGAGGTCCATATTGGGCGCTTGATGATAGGACAATTGGAATGTGGAGGCACACCTGATTGGTGGAAACACTTTCATACATATGCAGGTTAGATAATGAGATAGTTCTCTATGTGGTCCTCTTCTAGACTATAAGAACATAGGTCATAGGTTTTAACTGGTGTTAGTGTGGGTCCATTATGATTTGAGAAAGGACTATTGTGGTCCGAAACGCCTGTGCGTCATCTATATGTGTACCCATACTTTTTTTTTTTTAAAGATTCTTTTATTTTCAAGAATGTTTTCCAATACAAACAACATACATGAATAAGACAAGTCAAAGCTATTAAAGAAGTGAACATTTCCAGCCAAATATTCATACAGATTCCCCGGCAGATATCCAGTGCTGACGAGTAGTGAAGAAAGGTATGTTTTGATATTGGTGTGACTAGTCCAACACTTGATTGACCAAAGAGAGTTCTATTACAATAGTAGATAGATGAGAATAGGAAGGGTCCTTTGTACTGTGTAAGGTGCACCATAGTGAGAGGCCAGGGCCCAGAAGGGATCATACCCCGGACTCTCGCGATAGTAATGGGATTCTTCTTATAAAGTGAGCTCAGTTTGGTATATTGTATAAAGTTCACAATTGCGCCAGAAGGGTTTCCATAGGATTGCTTATTTTACTAAGAGTGAGAGTATAGCACATATGTACAGATAGAAGGAGAGAGAAAGAGGTTTAGTGGTGAGGGAGAGGAAAGGAAGAAAGGTGAAGAGGTGGAAAGGGTCGTGTGCATTACCTGGTGCCGCTTAGTGTCAGTGTTAAGTTTGCCAGGGGTAACTATCTTAGAGATCGGGTGTGGGCAGTGGTCTCCTCCAGGGAGGGGGGGGGGAAAGAGAGAGGATTTAGCTGGAGGTGAGAGAGACATAGCGGGGTGTTTCGATGAACTCAAACCAGCCAACCCAAGTCTTCATAAATTGGTCACGTCTTTCATGCATAGTGGAGGTGAGATCCTCCATCTTTTGCACCCAATCAATCTCTCTGAGCCAATCTTTAATTGTAGGGGGATCTGGTGATTTCCAGCGTCGGGCAATTACAACTTTGGCCGCATTAACTAAGTGTCTTGTAAGGGTTTTCTTATATCGTCTAATTGACCATTGATTATGATGTAATAGGAAGAAGGCGGGAGAGTCAGGGGGGAGATGATCTGTGAGAGAATACATGATATCTCTCACATCGCTCCAAAACTGCCTGAGTTTATTGCATGACCAGAATGTGTGTAGTAATGTGCCCGTCTCTAGTCCGCATCTCCAGCATAATGGGGAGACCGAGGGGAACATTTTATTGAGTCTGGAGGGGGTCAAGTACCATCTGGTAAAGACTTTGTATCCCGCTTCCTGGCTTCGAGAGGAGATAGAGGACTTGTGGGCAAAAGTTAAAATTTTCCCCCATTGTTTGTCCGTAAAGGTCATATCTAGGTCCTTCTCCCACTTAATTCTATATACTTGGCAGGGTTCCTCAGTAGCGTTTAGGAGGGAATAGACCAGAGATATAGTGCCACGGATATGGCCCTCTCCCATACAGGCGTGCTCAAGTGGAGTAGTGCGTCTGTCAAAACTCGTTATCGATCCCTGGGAAAGTAGAAAGTGTCTGAATTGGATAAGGCTCCAAATATCTAATGTTAGGGAACCCAAGGATGAACGTAAGGCCTCTAGCTCTGTCCACTTCCCCCCCGATATCAAATGGTGAGCTCTAAGGGTGGTACCTAATTTCCATGGTACATAACCTCTTGGGTCAAGTCCCATAGGGAAGCTCTCATTGCCTAAAATGGGCATCAGGGGAGATGGCCAGGGTGAGATAAGTGGCAGTTCCCTGTATTTAGCTAATATGCGAATGGTCTGCTGGGGAATAGTGGCTGCCGAGTTTACTTTTAAGGGGTGAATAGACCAAGGTCTACCCTGCAGTGAGCTACCTGTTAGCTCCTCTTCCATACTCACCCATCGCTTGAGGGAGCCGTGCCTGTGCCAGTCAATCACCCTGATCAGAGAGGCTGCAACGTAATATAGGCGTGGATTTGGGACTGCCATTCCACCTGATTCCTTGGGAGCAGTTTGAATAGTATATTTTAACCTGGGTTTCTTGCCGTTCCAGATAAATTGGGAAAAGATTCTCCTTAATTGTGTGAAGTAGGATGAGGGAATGAAAATAGGCATTGTCTGGAACAGGTATAGGAGCCGTGGCATTATCGTCATTTTGATGATACAACTCCTTCCAAACCAGGAGAACTGGGGCTTGTCCCAAGACTGCAAGTCCTGTTTGATGCGGTGCAGGGCAGGGGTAAAGTTTGCAGATACCAGGTCTCTGGGATTAGGTGTGATCTGAATGCCCAGATATTTCAAGGAGCGAGTGGGCCATTTAAAGGGAAAATTACTTTGTAAAAGCGTCTTGAGTTCTCCTGGGAGTTGTAAGCTTAATGCTTCACTCTTGTCGTAATTGATGGACATGTTTGATATCTCTCCATAGGTTTTGAATTCGGCCAACAAATTTGGAAGTGAGACGTGGGGGTTTGTGAGGAAAAACATAAGGTCGTCCGCATATGCAGCTATTTTGTGAGTAGAGTTGGGGAAAGTGACTCCCTGTATATCAGGATTATTTCGGACTGTGCACAGGAACGGCTCCAAAGAAAGCGCAAAGATTAGGGGTGAGAGAGGGCAGCCCTGGCGGGTGCCATTGCGTATATAGAATTGGTCTGATAGTGTGCCGTTTGCTTTCACCCTAGCAGTAGGACATGAGTAGAGAGCCAGGATACAGCTAAGCATATTATCTGGCAGACCTATATGCCTAAGTGTGCCTGCAATGAGGTCCCAGTCCACCCTGTCGAAGGCTTTCTCTGCGTCCGTTGAGAGCAAGACAGTTGGTATGGACTGTGACCTCACCCATTGCATAATGTTCAGAGTTCTAATGGTGTTGTCTCTGGCCTCTAGGCCCAAGACAAAACCCACCTGATCATAGTGAATTATTGAAGGAATGAGGGGGGCCAATCTATTTGCCAGCATTTTCGCATAGATCTTCAGATCTACATTAAGCAAAGATATAGGCCTGAAACTCTGGCACTGAGCCGGATCCTTACCTTCCTTTAGGATTACGGAGATGTGGGATTCGAGCATTTGAGGGGAGAAGGAACTCCCACCCAAAAGGGGGTCAGAGATGGCATTTAATGTTTTGAGAAAATGCGGTGACAATTGCTGTGCGAATTTCTTATAATATTCTGCTGTGTAGCCATCTGGGCCTGGTGCTTTGCCTGAAGGCGTTTGAGAAAGGGCTATGTGTAATTCGTCTTCTGTGAATGGCTCCTCTAGCATTTTAGCATCATCCGGGGATAGCTTCGGCATCTGTGATCGTTTAAGATAGTCAGCTATTCTACTCTGCTTAGCCTCTACATTGGATGCAGGGTGGTGGTGAGGGAGATTATATAAATTGGAGTAAAAATCCTTGAAGGTCTCTGCAATCTTTCCATATTTATAATGCATTACCGAGTGTTTATCCTTGATACAAGGTATGTAGTTTGAGGATTGTTGGGTTTTTAATGCTTTGGCCAATATTGAGCTACACTTGTTGCCAAATTCGTAGAAAGTGCGCCGACAACGCAAGGCTGCGTATTTTACTTTAAAAAATAATAGTGATTTGAGTTTTTCTCTCAGGTTTGTAAGAGTAGCCAGTGTTGTAGGGGCCCTATCTCTTTTATGTTTCTGTTCTAGCTCACCAATCGATATCAGGGTGTCATTAATATCTTTATCTCTTTCTCGCTTTTTCCTCGCCCCTTCCCTAATCAGAAGTCCTCACGTAAAGCATTTTTGTGTTTCCCAGATCGTGATGGGAGACATATCTCCAGTGGCATTTATCTCAAAGAATTCCCCCAGTTCCCGTTTGATTTTCTGGAAGACCTGTTTATCTTCCAGGAGAGAGTTGTTTAACCGCCAGGAAGCGGGACCTCGTCTGTTTTCCCCGATGGCTAAGTCTACAGAGACTGGCGCATGATCAGATAGGGAAATGTTTCCAATAGAGGGGGCTGAGGATACTGAAAGGAGGTTATGGGAGACAAAAATATAGTCTATCCTGGTGTATGCATTGTGAGGGAAAGAGTAATATGTATAATCAATCGCGGATGGATTGTGAAGCCTCCACACATCTACTAGTTGCATTGAGCGTAGTAGTGATTTACATTTACGTAGAGCTACGTGAGAGACCGATGACCTTTTTGAGGAGGAATCTAACTCCGGATCTAGAGCCATATTTAAATCCCCTCCCAAGAGGACACTGCCCTCGGCAAAAGCGTGGAGTTTCGCCATGAATGACTGGAAAAAGGTTGTCTGCTGGACATTAGGAGCATAGAATGAGCCTATAGTGATCTTTTGATTGTACACCGTACCTTTAATCAAGTTAAATCTGCCTTGTGGATCTTGGTATTGCTCTATTAGAGTGAAGGGAGTATCCCGTGAGATTAAAATGGCAGTCCCCTTGATCTTTGATGATTGCGGGGAGCTGAAGAACGCAGTTTTAAAGAACCTATTGAAAAGCCTGGGCGGGTTCGGGCCCTTGAAGTGCGTTTCTTGTAGACAAACTACGTTCGCTCTCTCCTTGTGGCATAGGTGTAGTATAGACGACCTTTTTTCAGGTATATTTAACCCTCTGGCATTAAGAGAAAGTAATTTAAGTGACTGATGGAATTGTCATGATCAGAGAGCGGTCCAGGAATGACACACGACCAAATGTAGCAGGTGAGATTGATAGGGGAAAGAGGTAGAAGATAAGGGACAGAAAAGAAAAAAGAACAGAGATGCGTGTAAAGAACCACGCATAACACATAAGTGTCATAAACATTTTAACCTTTGTTTCTGGAGTGGACCTTTCCGGGTCCAGATCCAGAATGAGTCTCAACTCGATTTCCAGGGAGCCGCAAGGGTTCCCCTTTGTATCGGCGAGTCGCCCTGGGGTAAGTGTGCCCACAGTGAACCAGCGAGTGAGCCCCCTCACTCCCGGGCGACCGCATGTATAATGATATATTACATAAACATGCATAACTAAGAGTAGCAGAAGAACTTGTATAACATCTATTAAGTGAGCTTTGGATAATGAAAGGTGTCTTGGCTGCCTAAGCTATAGGCGCATCATAGATCCCAGTCTCAGCTAGAGCTCGACTCCTGTGGGCAGCCCAAATGGCCCCCCTCCCCCCTAGATCCCCGCTTGAAATCCGTGGTGTTAGTTGCTTATGAATGTATTTCTATACTGGTCAAGGATGCCAGTCGTGAAAGAGCACGACTCTAAAAGCGGTATACTAATCTGGTTAAAGTAAAACTCCGTAGGGAAAGCTACATCTGATACAGCCTACAGCCTATATGGTTCACAGAGTGTGTCCATAAATCATCCCTCCGTTTGTCCCACCGTTAATTTAAACTCAGGTCCCCCACCTTCCACACCCCCTCCGGCCTAGAGCCGCTCCCTGCTTCCCCCAAGCCGTTACACATTCCCAATCCACATAAAAACGCTGACATGGATACCTTTTCACAGTAAACAGCCTCAGCACATAATGATAATCAGTAGCATGGTAAAGAGCGTACATGGAGGAGAGTGGGCTCCGAGGGGTCGATCAACCAAGTGGGGATATCTAGTGTATATCATTAGTCCGGGAGGGAGAGCAGCAACTCATCCTCGTGCTGGGAGAAGGCATGGAAGGCAGAGGGGCCGATAGGTAGGGATCCCGAGGTAGATAGCAGGTATGCGTGGAGTGGAGGTCTCAGGTGGTGTAAACATACCACAAATGGGCTTGATAAAGTCTGTCCACTATAGTGAGGATTTCAGGGGGAGGAAAAGTTTACGTCCATCGGCAATCTCCGAGGTTGCCAGAACATGGGAGGCGAAAGGGAGCTAAGTGACAGTACTTACGCAGGATCTCGAGGGTGCTTTTTTGCTTTCTGCGGCCTACCGAATTCCGGAGAGTCAGGGTCCCATTCCGTCAGGTCTACGGCGGCCAGTGAAAGGGCCTCCAGAAATGCGGGTAGCTCACGAGGGTGGCGCAGAATGCAAACCTGGGTTCCTTTGGTGGCGATCAACTGGAACGGGAATCCCCAACGATATGATATACCCTCCTGTTTCAAAGCCTGTATGAGAGGACGTAGGGCTCTACGTTGGGCGAGGGTGAATGGCGCCAAGTCCTGGTAAAGCGTGACTTCAGCTCCGCCATGGTCTAACGGTCCGCTGGCGCGCGCTGCGACCATGATGTCCTCCTTGTCTTTGAAGTTGTGCAGCCTGCATATAATGTCCCGCGGTTGTTCTCGGTTAGTGGGCGCAGCCCGGAGGGCTCTATGCGCGCGGTCGAATTTGAGTTTCTGGGCTGCAGGGCGGTTCAAGAGTCCGTTGAACAGGGAACTCAGCGTCGGTATAATATCCTCTGCAGGGACTGTCTCAGGGATTCCGCGGATCCTAATGTTATTTCGCCGTCCCCTATTTTGAAGGTCCTCCATCTGGTATCTCGTGGTTCGAGTTAGGGCCTGTTGCTTCTCGTTGGAATCTCTTAGGGAGGCAATTTCAGCTCGCAGCTGGGCAATATCCGTCTCTGTTGCGGAGACCCGGCCTGTGAGACCCGAGATGTCGGCGCGGATGGAGGCGATCTCCGACCTCGTGGAGGACACAATGCGCTCCGTCTGCTCGTCTAGGTCCTGCTTGGTTGGAAGTGAGCGGAGGTACTTCCATATATCTTCCAAGTTGCTCATGGCAGCAGGCCCCGGTCTGGGCTGGCTAGCGGTTTGCGGGGATGATGTGGTCGGATCCGCCATCTTGGTAGCCTCGGGACTCGGTGCAAGAGCCTGAAAATATCGGGTCACAGGGCGCTGAGAAGGTGCAGAGTTCTTTCGATGTTTACTCCTGCTCTTCTTCACTTTATCCATACCCTTGTAAGCATCAGGGAGTGGGAGATTGATGCATGTAGTCTCTAGAATAACATGCGGGCCCGGGAGCTCAGCAGCAAGACGTCCTCACTCCTCCATTGCCGGCCACGCCCCCCCGTGTACCCATACTTTTTAAGTGTGTTTTCATGGATTGAGCTATAAATAAAGAAATTTTGATGGTGCGGATCTTGAGATATCTGACTACAGACGCTCATTGCTCCAGAGTGGATCTCGGGACATCAGTACACACCATCGGTGCACTAAACAGTTCAGATTGTACAAACTTTTGTAAAGCACACGATAAGACACAGAGGTAAGAGGCCTCTGTCATTCAGAATGTGGGAAAACTTTCATAATGGAAAGAGCCTTTAGAGACACCTAAGAAAACTCACACAGGTGAGATGTTGTATTCATGTTAAGAGTGTGGGAAATGTTTTACCCAGAATGGAAACATCAGACAAATGAAAATATACTCTGGGGAGGAGACTTTTTCATGTTCAGAGTGAATGAAACTTTTATAGACACCAAAAAACTCACACAGGTGACCGACCGTATTCATGTTCAGACTTTTGTAAAGCACATGATGACACATAGTGATAAGTTCAGAATGTGGGAAAACGTTTCATGATTGAACATGAATAAGGTTTCTCACCTGTGTGAGTTTTTGTAGGTGTCACTGAAGGCTCTTTCTGAGGGTGGGAATGTTTTATTCAAAGTGGAAACCTTAATACACATGAGAATACACATTGGGGCGTGGTCTTTTTCATGTTCAGAGGGCGGGAACGTTTTCTATGACAGAGGAAAATTTCATAGACACCAACAGACTCACACAGGTGACAAATCTTGTTCATGTTCAAACTTTTGTAAAGCACATGATAAGACAAACAGGTAAGAGGCCTCTGTCATGTTCAGAATGTGGGGAAACTTTTCGTGATAGAAAGAGCCTTCAGAGACACCTAAAAAAAACTCACACAGGTGAAAAACCATATTCATGTTCAGAGGGTGGGAAATGTTTTACTTAAACTGGAAACCTTAATAGACGCCTGAGAATACACACTGGAGAGCGGCATTTTTCATGTTCAGAGTATGGGAAAGATTGTTATGACAGAGAAACCATTCTTAAACGCCAAGAGACTCACACAGGTGACAGACCGTATTCATGTTCAAACTTTTGTAAAGCACATGATAAGACACATGGGTAAAAGGCCTCTGTCGTTCAGAATGTGGGAAAACTTTTCATGATAGAAAGAGCCTTCAGAGACTCCTAAAAAAAACTCACAGAGGTGAGAAACCTTATTCATGTTCAGAGGGTGGGAAATGTTTAACTCAGAATGGACATTGAATAGGGACTATGATCTCTCATTTTGTATTTAGCTCTGTTGTCTTTGATACATGGATTGGATTGATTGTGGGTGGGGATAGGGGGATAGTATGCTAGTGATATCTTGAGATCCATATTCTCTTCCCCTGTTGGGGTTAGTAGTAGTTGGTGTATATCCAGGCTTTAATATATGTGATGTATGTCTCTTTTATGTAATTGGGATGCGGGGGTGATGTGGGGGGACCTGTATTTTGAGTTTTACCACTTCAGATAGGCCAGCCCACAGCCATTAATTTTGGCACTTTGTTGATGTTCCTATATTTTTTGGTGATTTTTTTGATATCCCCATGTGTCATGCCAATGTTTCTTCCCAATAGAAAGTTTCTTACGCGTTTGAGTAGTTGTTTATGCGTCTTTTCTGCATACATGTATTCTATGCTCTTTTTTGCAGTTGTGTTTTACGCGTACATTTTTACGCATACATAGATACTTGTACACATATAGTGATGCGTATTTTTTACGCGTCTGCTGATTTTTTACGCATGCGTACAGGCGTGCGTCATGAGGTCATCATGACGTTCCAGGAAGTGTTTTTGGCATGACAAACGGGGAAGGAGCTGCAGTTCCCCATCAGGTCCTCCATACTTTGTCAGTTAGAGGGAGGAGGTAAGAACAATTTAAAATTCTTAGGACTGAGTGTGATTGGTCTTGTGATATAGTGGGTGTAACTTTCTAGGTTGTCTTGCAGTTCCCCATCAGGTCCTCCATGTCCTCTCTGCGTCCTGATTGGTTGTTGTGCACTGAATACTTGTATATATAAGAGTGGCAATTATGTTGTATTTCAGAGAGAGCCTGATACAGCTTGAGGATGGACCTTGTCCGAAACAGCATCTGTCGCTGTTATGGCTATCTCTTTGTCTTTTTAAACAATAAAAGACCTATATATTACTGATGTGGTGCTGTGGACTCTTCTTGTTGGACTTTACTTGACCCATTCAGGGCTACTGGGTTTATCCCAGGGGTCTCAAACTCGCGGCCCGCAGGCCACCATTTGCGGCCCTCGATACAATATTTTGTGGTCCTCGCCGGCAAAAGCTTCCTTATAGTTCACTTCAGTGCTTCCAAGTAATCCGCCACATCCCCGCCGCTAAACGAGGGCTGCAGAGCCCCCAAATCGCCCGGGGGGCAATCCGCCGGCATTTCCTGGAAGGGGCAGAGCTTTCAGCTTCAGCTCTGCCCCTCCTGACGTCAATCGCCGCACAGATCGCCGCCTCTCCCCGCCCCGCTCTGTGAAGGAAGAGTCAGAGGGGCGGGCAGAGGTGGCGATGCGCCGCGATTGAGAAATTCCTTATGCGGCCCAGCCTCATCCTGACTTTGCCTCCTGCGGCCCCCAGGTAAATTGAGTTTGAGACCCCTGGTCTATCCACTTTAGCACACGTCTGTCCCCATTTGGGTGCTGGTCTACCTGGTTTCTAACTCAGAATGGAAACCTTAATAGACACATACACACTGGGGTGTGGCCTTTTTCATGTTCAGTATGCTGGAAAGTTTTCTATAACAGAGGAAACTTTCACAGACACCAAAAGACTCACACAGGTGACAGATTATATGTATGTTCAAACTTTTGTAATGTACATGATAAGAGAAACAGGTGTCTGTCATATTTGGAATGCGGGAAAACTTTACATGATAGATAGAGCATTCAGAGACACCTAAAAACTCACATAGGTGAGAAGCCCTATTCATGTTTAGAGGGTGGGAAATGTTTTACTGAGAAAGGAAACCTTAATAGACACGCGAGAATACACACGGGGGAGCGGCATTTTTCATGTTCAGAATGTGGTAAAGATTTCTACAATGGATGAAACTTTCATAGACACAGAGTGTGGAAAAGTATTCCATGACAAATTCAACTTTCATAGACCCCAAAAGACTCAAACAGGTGACAGATTGTAATTCATGTTCAAACTTTTGTAAAGCACCTAATTACATAGTTATTTGGGTTGAAAAAAGACTTACGTCTATCAAGTTCAACCAGAAAACAAAGTACAACTCCAGCCTGCTCCCTCACATATCCCTGTTGATCCAGAGGAAGGTGAAAAACCCTTACAAGGCACGGTCCAATTAGCCCTAAAATGGAAAAAAATTCCTTCCCGACTCCAGATGGCAATCAGATAAAATCCCTGGATCAACATCACTGGGCATTACCTAGTAATTGTAGCCGTGGATGTCTTTCAGTGCAAGAAAAGCATCTAAGCCCCCTTTAAATGCAGATTTAGAATTTGCCATAACTACTTCTTGTGGCAATGCGTTCCACATCTTAATCACTCTTACTGTAAAGAACCCTTTCCTAAGTAAAGAGCTAAAACGTTTTGCCTCCATGTGCAGATTTGTGAAGGCCTAGGGACAAAAAGCTCATACACATCCACATGATAAGACACACAGGTAAAAGGCCTCTGTCATGTTCAGAATGTGGGAAAACTTTACATGATAGATAGAGCCTTCAGAGATACCTAAAAACTCACACAGGTGAGAAGCCTTATTCATGTTCAGAGTGTGGGAAATGATTTACTCAGAATGGAAACCTTCATGGACATATGAGAATACACTTTAGGGAGCGGCCTTTTTAAAGTTCAGAGTGTGGGAATGATTTCTATGATAGAGGGAGATTTCATAGACACCAAAAAACTCACACAGGTGACAAACCGTATTCATGTTCTGACTTTTGTACAGCACATGACAAGACACATGGGTAAGAGGCCTCTGTCATGTTCAGAATGTGGGAAAACTTTTCATGATAGAAACAGCCTTCAGAGAAACCTAAAAACTCACACAGGTGAGAAGCCTTGTTCATGTTCAGAGTGTGGGAAATGTTTTACTCAGAATAGAAACCTTCATGGACCCTTGAGAATACACACTGGGGAGTGTCCTTTTTCAAGTTCAGAGTGCGGGAAAGATTTCTATGATAGAGGAAAGTTTCATAAACACCAAAAAGCTTACACAGGTGACAGACCGTACTCATGTTCAAACTTTTGTAAAGCACATGATAAGATACACAGATACGATGCCTCTGTCATGTTCAGAATGTGGGAAAACTTTTCACGGTAGAAAGAGCCTTCAGACACATCTAAAACTTACAGGTGAGAAGTCTTGTTCATGTTCAGAGTGTGGGAAATGTTTTTAATCAGAATGGAAACCCTTATAGACACGTGAAGGGATCGTTTTTTTTTCATATTCAGAGTGTGGGAGGGATTTCTATGACAGAGGAAACTTTCATAGACACCAAAAGACTCACACAGGTGACAAACTGTGTTCATGTTCAGAGTGTGGGAAATGTTTTACTCAGACTGGAAACCTACCTTCATGGACACATGTAAATACACACTGGGGAGTGTCCTTTTTTCAAGTTCAGAGTGCGGGAAAGATTTCTATAGGAAAATTTCATAGACACCAAAAAGCTCACACAGGTGACAGACCGTATTCATGTTCAGACTTTTGTAACGCACATGATAGGACACAAAGGTAAGAGGCCTCTGTCATGTTCAGAAAGTGGGATGCTCCTGTTTTTCCCCAATTGGCCTTCCCGGCTACTTGGAGCAAACAGAACCATTGGAGATTGAACCCTCAGTTGCTCACAGATGACTCAGATTGGAGGGAGATCTCTGAGGCTTTGCACAATTATTTTAGAGAAAACACTACTGATAAGGTTTCTGGTCTAACTGTGCATCTATTTTTTTAAAAAATTATTAGAGATGGAGTTTTATTGACGTGTGCTCCTGGAGTTTCTACGTTCTTCTGCACTGTTCTAACGGTGTGGGAAGCTCAAAAAATGGATAAATGTCGAGGCCCAGATGACCAAACCTCGCAGTACTATAGGCTCTATGCTTCTTCTCTGGCTCCAGCCTTCCTTGAGTCATTTAATGGGATCCCTTCTGGCATCACTCCCTCTCAACAGTTGCTTGAGGCTCACATCGCAGTTCTATCTAATAAAGGCAAGGACCCAGGTCTTGGTCAGAGCTACTGGCCAATACCCTTGCTGAACCTAGATGTGAAAATATTAGAAAGAATATTGGTCACGCACCTGCAGGGGATGGTTGCTGACAAAGCGAATAAAGATCAAGTGGGATTTGTGATGGGGAGGCACGGGATAACACCACCAAGGTAATTGGCGTGCACTCAGATGCCGAGAAGGCCCTTGACAGGGTCACCTGGGATTACATGTCTGCTGTTTTTTATCCAATCTGGGACTGGGCATGACAATGAGGCCTTGAATAGGGCTGATATAGTCAAATCCATCTGGGAGAACACAAGTCAACAACACCTTGTCAGAGCCCATCTTACTGAAAAATGGTACACATCTTGTCCACGTCTCCACTCGTCTACATCCTGATGCTGGAGCCCTTCCTTAATTTGGTAAGGTCAGATGTGAATGTACAGGGGGGAAATAATTTGCCAACAATCTCCTCTTTTTTTTATCATTCTGTCCCTCCTATTCTTACCTAATTTCATGCTCTGCTTCTGTTGGTGACATCCCTGTGAATGTAGTGCTTGGACTTCCTCTCCTTATTAGAGATGTGGCGAATGGTTTGCCAGGCGAACATCTCTGGGGGGTTTACTACTTCCGGGTCACTCCAAACCGGAGTAGTGCGCCTGCGCTGCCCAGCGGAGCGTGTCCTAGATCACGCTCCTGTTGCCGGGCACTCTCTGCGCATGAGCGCCCCGGAAGTAGTAAACCCCCCAGGGATTCAGAGATGTTCGCCGGCTACTCTTCATTAACAGATGTCCTAATGAACTTTGCTTTGAACTTGTTTTTTTCTCTGCCTGCCAGCAGAGGGCTCACTCCTTCAGAACTTGTATTACGCTACAGACTGTTGGGAGGAGATCTGAATGGTCACCTGATCTCTCAGCACAAGGATATAAACCAAGCCTGAGCACTAATCCAGTGCTAGTTCATCGTACCAGTGTTCTGGCCTTCCTAATCTGGGTTATCGGCCCTTGTACTCTGTTCCTTGCTGCCTTGTATTTTGTTGCCTTCCTGTGTATGACCTACTGCTTTCTCCTAGACGAGTCTTTGCCAAGGTGACTACATTGTATGGTTGATATCCTAGTTTATAACTTGCCTGTATGACTAACCGTTTGCCGTATCTTGTGTCCTGCAAATTACCTTGTGTATATATTTGTAAATATCTCTTGTATATAATAACCAGGTTCAGTGGTCTGTGTGCACACAATTGTGTGTATATATATATATATGTATATGTGCCTATGTATATGTGTGTGTGTGTGTGTGTGTGTCTCCCTGGCTCTGGCTCCTCCCCCTCATATTGGGTTCTGGCAGCCAGGAACACATGCGATGCACCCAGAGTCGTTCGTTGTGGTAGGGTAGCAGAGCGGGAACGCTGCAGACATTGCTTCTGCCAGCACCCGCTCTGCAGGAATAAATGGCACAAATCCCTGCTTTCTTTCCATGCCCTTGTGTGTCCCTGCCAGATGATATATATTGGGATTACTACTAGAATGATGCAGGAATGTTATCAGGACCATTGTAGATCCTTGGGCAATCCTCAAGCTAAGGTGTGTCCCCAGGTGATGGAACATATGAATCGGGTCCATATGGGTGACTCCACTAAACTTAAATTTTTTGGCCTGGAACAGGTTACTAGGGACAGGAGGAGTGGTGATTGGTTTGGAAAATTACTGTGCAGAGAAAGCTTCTGGATCTCTTTTTTCGATGCAGTGGGCCCTTTGGGCCTAAATGAAATAAATGATCTATCTGTATTTTTTTTAGTGCATGATGTTGTTTATTGCTATTCTGTATGTGTCTTTATATATTGTTTTTTCTAATTGTATTATCTCTTGCTATCTCCTGTAGTTGATATTCACTTGCTTCATTCAGAGGAGGGCAGAATCCAGAGTACACTCACTCCCTGATGTCAGTTGTATCGGCGGGTGAGTTGGTTTCATGGTAGGGATATTTTCTATAATTTTATTTATTAAGCCTCTTTGTTTTCTTGGGTTTTTGAACAGTGCTTTAATGATTTGTGGCTGGCATCCCGTTGCCGCAGCAACGGCCATCTCAGCCCTGATTGGACTGACTATTTTCGGTCCCCTCTGATAGACTGAGTGCAGTGGAATGGTCTAAAACTGTGGGCGGGGAAGCCCTAAAACCTGCTGCGCAATGAGCTTCACGTCATCCTATTCGGATGACGCTGCTGGCAACCTGATTGGTCACCGTGATTAGCAACTATTTCCTGTTTTCTGCTGGTGGAACGCAGATCCAGGAAGTGTGAGAATGGAGGGGATGGCTGTGTGCTTCAGGCATCCCGTCTGCCCAAGCATTTACACTACACTGAGTGAGTGCAAAACAGCTGCTGACCTACGGCATGCTGTACCCTCTCCATAATTTAGCTATCGTTCATTGCTTGGCAATTTTTTAAGTGTATGAATAAACTTCTGTCCATAACATATACACTGGGTTGCTCTGCATTACGCCTTATGCAGGGAGATCTAATTTTATATAGTTCGGATGCAAGTGTAGCGTTATTATTTTGTATTCATTCCTGGATATTGTTGCATTTATTTATATTGCTGTGCAAGAGGTTAATGTAAATTGCTGGTTTCATTTCTTTATTTATATTCCTTGCCTTTGTAAATAAACTCCCATTATTCATCTATTCCTGGCCTTGGTATTTCAGTTATTTCCTGAACAGTGACATTTCCATTTGGTTGCAGGTCTTGTGCATTGCTCATGAAGCTCATTCCTGTGCAACCCTTACACCTAATTTAATCTCAGCCTTTACTTTCTTTGGTTGTATCTCCAATTTAAAGTGGACCCAAATTAAAAATGCAAGATTTCAGAAATAAAATCTATTTTCTAAATTATAATAATAAATAGCAGCCTTTTTTCAGCTGCATGATGACAAATATAAAATATTTTACATTTATTGGAGGAACCCCTCCCCTCCTTTCATATTGCCGGGACAGAATCCGGCAAACTGGTGAAGTAGATGGTGTCCGGCAATGGAGGAATTGCTAATGGCTGCCCCCAGTATAAACCTAGTTATGAAAAGAGAAGGGTGAAAAGCATGCACTGCAATGCTCATAGGCTTGAAGGAGTGTTTATTTATCTTTGTATGTGTCAGAGTGGTGCAACTAAATATTTTGAATCAAAAAAAATGTTTGGTTTGGGTCCGCTTTAAAGATTAATTATTCAAAATCATTTGCTTTGAATATTACCCTGAGTCAACATACATTGAATCTCTGCAAGAAAGCTTTTTCGTTCCAATGGGGTCTCGAGTCAATTGTATATCTGAGAATTAACCTCTCTACCAATCTAGATAATGAATACAAACTCAATTTTGCACCTCTGGCTAAGAATGTGGGAAAATTGTTGGAAGACTGTGGATGATTGAAGTCACTTTCTTGTTTTGGGAGGGTTGCGGCCTCCAAAATGTACATCTTACCAAAATTTCTGTATATCAGTCAGGCTATCCAAATTCAACTCCCATTCTCCTATTTTAAGGACCTCCACAAGCAGGTTCACCTGTTCATTTGGGGAAAAAAGACACCGCTTATCTTCATTATCGAGATGCTAAGGCATATGAAAATGGATGGTGGAGTGGGTCTACCCAATTTCAAAACATTTAGCTGCTCATTTAGCTGCTCAACTGACTAGAATCATTGATTGGTCGGCCCATGTGGACACAAAGGACTGGGATGTACTGGAGAAATCATTTGTGGAATGTGATTTGGCATGGCTAGGTTAAACCACTTCCCCCCACTATTAGATGGTCTCACCCCCTGATAGCTGCTTCCCTTGGGGCCTTTAGTATATCTACTAAAGCCTTATCCCTCTTCTCACCTATGGGGCTCATGACCCTAGATGTGAGAAATCCTCACTTTGCTCCAGGATTGGAAAAAAAGTTCTTGGAAGAATCAGTTCCCTAGCATACCCCTAGATTGGTTGACTTTGTTGTAAATAGTCGGGTGGCCCCATAGGAAACTTGCAAATCACGGACTTCTCCTAATCCAATCTCTCTTTGGAAATACTGTCAAATGACCAATTGTGCCTTTTCTGTAAAGATGGACCAGTACCTTAGGTGCACATACACACCATTTGATCAGAAATGTAGATCCCAACACCATGATAAGCACACAACCTCATGGATTTATAATCTGCTCAATCCAATCGATAGCCAGATGCTTCTACCCTTTCAAGCTGAGTGGCATGGGGCCCTGGGGAGGCAGCTCTGATGCACAGTGGGACCAAATGCTTCTTAGGGCACATAAGACATGCCTCAGTGTTTATGCACAGGAACAGAATTACACATTTCTTACTTCCTGGTACTGTATTCAGGCTAAATTACATTAAATCTTCCCTTCAACTTCAAACTTGTGCTGAAGATGTCAACTTGCGAGTGGAGACTTAAAGCATAAAGCATGGGAGTGCCCTGAGATACAACCCTTCGGGTTGCAAGTGCATGATTTAATCTTTAAAGAGAATCTGTATTGTAAAAATCGCACAAAAGTAAACATACCAGTGCGTTAGGGGACATCTCCTATTACCCTCTGTCACAATTTCGCTGCTCCCCGCCGCATTAAAAGTGGTTAAAAACAGTTTTAAAAAGTTTGTTTATAAACAAACAAAATGGCCACCAAAACAGGAAGTGGGTTGATGTACAGTATGTCCACACATAGAAAATACATCCATACACAAGCAGGCTGTATACAGCCTTCCTTCTTAATCTCAAGAGATCATTTGTGTGTTTCTTTCCCCCTGCAGCTATCTTCCACTGAAGTGTCAGGCTGTTTCTTCCTGCAGAGTGCAGACAGCTCTGCCTGTATGTAATTCCTCAGTATGTGAAAGCCCAGCCAGCTCAGAGGAGGATTTATCCAGCTTGTAAAAGATAATAGAGCAGAGAGAACCTGCCATAATCTAAATAACACACAGGCAGTGTGCATAGAGGGGCCAGGAGGGGGGAGATGCATCACAGAACCACAACACTGAAGAACTTGGCAGCCTTCCAGACACAGGGTGACAAGTCTGACAGGAGAGAAATAAGTTGATTTATTACAGAGATGGTGATAGTAGAACGTGCTGCAGTAAGCCAGAGGACATTAGAATAGATTTTGGAACTCGTAGGATGGAAGAAAACCGGATGAAATTTTTGTTACGGAGTCTCTTTCAGATCACTAGCTGATCCCTCTAGTTTACACCTTAAACTTTCTTGCTACATGGGGCATCAAAGTCTTTTAAAAGCCATAAAAAGTCCCCGCTTACACATCTGATTAACACTGCTTGTGCACTGATCCCAGCTCTTTGGAAGTCTGCGTCTGTCCCTACCTTACACCAGTGGTTCCATGGAATTCAAAAGATGAAGGAAATGGAGGAGGCAATATTAATCGCGCATGATAAAGTGGACATGACACTCACACTCATTTGGGCCGCTTGGTGTGAGTTCCAAGATTCTGATGACTAGAAACAAATTATAAATCCTGTTGTTTAAAACTGACCTCCTTTGAACTCTGATTAGAGAATATGGGAACGATGTTGTCTTTAGGGGAGTCTGGAGGGGGGGGGATCAGGGGTCTTAAGAGGTTCAGCTTCTTGTTCACTTACACTGCTTTTACTTATTGAGCAAATTGTAAATCAATACTATTTGGATTAACCACTTGCCGACCGTCTTAAGCCGCTAGGTGGCGGCAAGGGCCGGGCCCAAACGACCGCAATACGCCCATCGGCGGCGGCGGGCGTGGTTATGCCACGATCGCGTCATTCGTGACGCGATCAGTCGCCGGCTACAGGCTCCGCCCCCTCGTGCTGTAACCCGCCAGCCGTTCGGAAGCGCCGGCGGGTTACTAGCTACCGGATCGCGGCATCTAAAGTGTATAATATGCTTTGTGATGTATACAAAGTGTATTATACAGGCTGCCTCCTGCCCTGGTGGTCCCAGTGATCGATGGACCACCAGGGCAGGCTGCAGCCACACAGGCGAGCACCCAAGCACACTGATCTCCCCCCCCCCTTCCCTCTGATCGCCCACAGCACCCCTCAGACCCCCCCCCCCCCCCCTGCCCACCCCTCAGACCCCTGTTTGCACCCAATCACCCCCCTAATCACCCGTCAATCACTCCCTGTCACTATCTGTCAGTGCTATTTTTTTAACTAGTTCCTAAACTGCCCCCTAGGGGCTCCTGATCACCCCCCACACTCTCAGATCCTCCCCAGCCCCCCCCCCCCCCCGTGTACTGTATACATCTATCCTCCCCTGTCAATCACCTGTCATTCACTCGTCAATCACCACCTGTCACTGCCACTTATCAGATCAGACCCTAACCTGCCTCTTACGGGCATCTGATCACCCTCCCACACCATCAGATCGCCCACAGACCTACCCTCAGATCACCTCCAAAGTGCATTGTTTACATCTGTTCTGCCATCTAATCACCCACTGATCACACATCAATCACCCATCAATCACCCCCTGTCACTGCTACCCATCAGATCAGACTCCTATTTGCCCCTAGGGCACCCAATCACCCGCCCACACCCTCAGAACGACCTCAGACCCCCCCCAAGACCCCCCCCCCTGTGTGCTGTATACATCTATTCTCCCCTGTAATCACCTGTTAATCACCCCGTCACCACCTGTCACTGCCGCCCATCACATCAGAACCTAACATGCCTCTTACAGGCATCTGATCACCCTCCCACACCATCAGATCGCCCGCAGACCTACCCTCAGATCACCTCCAAAGTGCATTGTTTACATCTGTTCTGCCATCTAATCACCCACTGATCACCCGTCAATCACCCCCTGTCAATGCTACCCATCAGATCAGACCCTAATCTGCCCCTTGGGCACCCAATCACCCGCCCACTCCCTCAGAACGCCCTCAGACCCCAGCCCTGATCACCTCGCCAGTGCATTGCTTGCATCTATTCCCCCCTCTAATCACACCTTGAGACACCCATCAATCACCTCCTGTCACCACCTGTCACCCCCTAGCACACCTACCTATCAGATCAGGCCCTAATTTTCCCCGTGTGACCTCCTGATCACTTGGCCAAACCCTCAGATCCCCATCAGACCCCCTTACGATCACCTTTCCAGTGCATTGATTGCATCTATTTTCCCCTCTAACCACCCCCTGAGACACCCATCAATCACCTCCTGTCACCCCCCTAGCACTCCTATACATCAGATCAGGCCCAATACATCAGATCAGGCCCAATACAACCGGTCATCTAAGAGGCCACCCTGCTTATGACCGTGACCGGTTCCACAAAATTCGCCCCCTCATAGACCACCTGTCATCAAAATTTGCAGATGCTTATACCCCTGAACAGTCATTTTGAGACATTTGTTTTCCAGACTACTCATGGTTTTGGGCCCCTAAAATGCCAGGGCAGTGTAGGAACCCCACAAGTGACCCCATTTTAGAAAAGACACCCCAAGATATTCCGTTAGGTGTATGACGAGTTCATAGAATTTATTTTGTCAAAAGTTAGCGGAAATTGATTTTTATTGTTTTTTTTCACAAAGTGTCATTTTCCACTAACTTGTGACAAAAAATAAAATCTTCTATGAACTCACCATACACCTAACTGTATACCTTGGGGTGTCTTCTTTCTAAAAGGGGGTCACTTGTGGGGTTCCTATACTGCCCTGACATTTTAGGGGCCCTAAACCGTGAGGAGTAGTCTAGAAACCAAATGCCTCAAAATGACCTGTGAATAGGACGTTGGGTCCCTTAGCGCAGTGTTTTTAACTGCTGTTCCGTGGTTGCCTGGTGTGCCGTACGGCAGGGGTCCACAATCACCGGGCCGTGGCAGGTCTGGCCTCTCGCTCCTCCCCTCCCCGCGGCCGCCGCTCCTGTTACCTTATCATGAGCGGGCGGCCGCTTGTCCGATTAGATTCCCCCGTAGCCGCTCTCCTCAGTGGCATCTCCTATTACAGCAGCGCGCTCGGCGGCTGCTGTGATGAGCAGGAAGCGGTACAGCGGTTCCCATGGTAACGGCAATGCATATCGCCGCTACAGGAAGCCGCTGTACCGCTTCCTGCTCATCACAGCAGCCGCCGAGCGCACTGTTGTAATAGGAGATGCCACTGAGGAGAACGGCTACGGGGGAATCTAATCGGACAAGCGGCCGCCCCCTCATGATATGGTAACAGGAGCGGCGGCCGCAGAGGGGCGAGGGGCACTACCTTCCCATACTAGGAAGCTATACTGGGCAGTATACTAGCTATACTGGGCACTATACTGGGGCACTACCTACCTAAACTGGGCACTATACTAGCTATACTGGGCACTATACTAGGGCACTACCTACCTATACTGGGCACTATACTAGCTATACTGGGCACTACCTACCTATACTGGGCACTACCTTAAGAGCTGCCCCCACCCTCTAGAATGCCCTTCCACCACCCATCAGACTTGCTCCCTCTTTCAACACATTCAAGCAAGCCCTCAAAACCCACCTCTTTATGATGGCCTACCCACCTCCTACCACACAGTAACTCTCTAAGGAATATTTAACAGCCCCACCTAGTGTTTCCACCCCACCCTTTAGATTGTAAGCCTCTGGCAGGGTCCTCCACTCCCTAGTGTTATCTACAGGATCATGTGCTCCTGTCCTATGACAGCCTGTACTTGTATAACTGGGCCTACCTAACCAGCCCATATTGCATGATCATGTATTTTGTACAATTTGCATGTATAACTTTGTTCTATGTTGTATAACCCTATGTCTGTCATCCTTGTATCATTGTATATATTTATTGTCCAGCGCTGCGTAATATGTTGGCACTTTATAAATACAATAAATAGTAATAATAATAATAATACCTACCTATACTGGGCACTATGCTAGCTATACTGGGCACTATACTAGCTATACTGGGCACCATGCTAGCTATACTGGGCACTATACTAGCTATCTGGGCACTACCTACCTATACTGGGCACTATACTAGCTATACTGGGCACTTTACTGGCTATACTGGGGCACTACCTACCCATACTGGGCACTATACTGGGGCACTACCTATCCATACTGGGACTATACTAGCTATACTGGTCATTATACTATCTATACTGGGGCACTATACTAGCTATACTGGGGCACTATACTAGCTATACTGGGGTAACTATACTAGCCATACTGGGGCAACTAAACACCCTATACTGGGACAACTATGCTAGCTATGCAGCCGCACCCCAGCCCCCCTCCCCCCCATAACCCGCTGCGCATGACACTGTCCACTAGGTCGCGCAAACATCCGTGCCGTTCCCCAGAGAAAAATTTGGTCAGAAAGTGGTCCCCGGGACGGAAAAGGTTGGGGACCACTGCCTTAGCGCAACTAGGCTGCAAAAAAGTGTTACACATGTGGTATCGCCGTACTCAGGAGAAGTAGTATAATGTGTTTTGGGGTGTATTTTTACACATACCCATGTTGGGTGGGAGAAATCTCTCTGTAAATGGACAATTGTGTGTAAAAAAATCAAAAATTTGTCATTTACAGAGATATTTCTCCCACCCAGCATGGGTATATGTAAAAATACACCCCAAAACACATTATACGGCAGTACCACATGTTTGCCACTTTTTTGCAGTCTAACTGCACTAAGGGGCCCAAAGTCCAATGAGTACCTTTAGGATTTCACAGGTCATTTTGAGACATTTGGGTTCAAGACTACTCCTCACGGTTTTGGGCCCCTAAAATGCCAGGGCAGTATAAGAACCCCAAAAGTGATCCCATTTTAGAAAGAAGACACCCCTAGGTATTCTGTTAGGAGTATGGTGAGTTCATAGAAGATTTTATTTTTTTGGTCACAAGTTAGCAGAAATTGATTTTTATTGTTTTTTTTCACAAAGTGTCATTTTCCACTAACTTGTGACAAAAAATAAAATCTTCTATGAACTCACCATACTCCTAACGGAATACCTGGGGGTGTCTTCTTTCTAAAATGGGGTCATTTGTGGGGTTCCTATACTGTCCTGGCATTTTAGGGGCCCTAAACCGTGAGGAGTAGTCTTGAACCCAAATGTCTCAAAATGACCCTTGAATTCCTAAAGGTACTCATTGGACTTTGGTCCCTTAGCGCAGTTAGGGTGCAAAAAAGTGCCACACATGTGGTATTGCTGTACTCAGGAGAAGTAGTATAATGTGTTTTGGGGTGTATTTTTACACATACCCATGCTGGGTGGGAGAAGTCTCTCTATAAATGGACAATTGTGTGTAAAAAAAAATCAAAACATTGTCATTTACAGAGATTTCTCCCACCCAGCATGGGTATGTGTAAAAATACACCCCAAAACACATTATACTACTTCTCCTGAGTACAGCAATACCACATGTGTGGCACTTTTTTGCAGCCTAACTGCGCTAAGGGGCCCAAGTCCAATGAGCACTTTTAGTCTTTACAGGGGTGCTTACAATTTAGCACCCCCCAAAATGCCAAGACAGTAAACACACCCCACAAATGACCCCATTTTGGAAAGTAGACACTTCAAGGTATTCGAAGAGGGGCATGGTGAGTCCGTGGCAGATTTCATTTTTTTTTGTCACAAGTTAGCAGAAATGGAAACTATTTTTTTTTGTTTTTGTCTCAAAGTGTCATTTTCCACTAACTTGTGACAAAAAAATAAAATCTTCTATGAACTCACCATGCCTCTCAGTGAATACTTTGGGATTGGGGGGTATTTATACTATTCTGGAATTTTAGCACCGTATGAAACCTGACAGGTGCTCAGAGAAGTCATAGATGCTTCAAAATGGGAAAATTCACTTTTTGCACCACAGTTTGTAAACGCTATAACTTTTACCCAAACCAATAAATATACACTGAATGTTGTTTTTTATCAAAGACATGTAGCACAATAAATCTGGACAAAAATGTATACAGAAATTTTACTTTATTTGAAAAAATGTCAGCACAGAAAGAAAAAAAAACATTTTATTGACAAAATTCATGTCTTTTTTGATGAATATAATAAAAACTAAAACTCGCAGCAGCAATCAAATAGCACCAAAAGAAAGCTGTATTAGTGACAAGAAAAGAAGGTAAAATTCATTTAGATAGTAGGTTGTATGACCGAGCAATACACCATGAAAGCTGCAGTGGTCTGAATGGAGAAAAAGGCTCTGGTCCTCAAGTGGTTAAAATGAGTGCCTAACTTATGTGAATATTTGATCAGGTCATCATCTTCCACCTGCTGCTTCTCCCTGTTCCGAGCTCAGGTCAGATGAAGGGAATATTGGTGGAAGTGTTTTAGATGTCATTATAAACACATATAATGTATAAACACATATAATGACACCTATAAAATATTACACATTGCGTGCGTACAATGTTATCTGTAAAAAGAAATGATGGTTCATATTTGCATATATATATTACACTGGAAAAGAGAGTAAAAGAGGGACAAAATGTGCAAGACTGTTGAATGGAGAAGGAACAAATACACGTTTTAACTGTTCACAAGCACAACTCTTCTTCACCATGAAAAATACTTGTCGAACCCCATCTGTAAGAAAACAGGAGAGAGACAACATATGTTGTCATAACAGAAGAGAGACAACACGTGTCATATCATGACACATATAAAATGTTACACATACTGTGCATACAATGTTATCGGTGAATGAAGATGGCTCATATAGCATATACAGTATATCATACTGGAAAAGAGAATAAAGGGGAGACAAAGGGTGGAAGAAAGTTGAAAGGAGAAGAAACAAATACATGTTATAACAATTCACATGCCCAACTCTTCTTCAACATGAAAAATTGTCGAAACCCATCTGTAAGAAAACAGAAGAGACACAACACAAAAAAGAGATACAAATTTGCATGCATTAACACATACAATGACAAATAAAAAATACTACACTTGAAATGCACACAAAGTGACCTGAAAAAAAAGATTGTTTATATATGCATACATATTATACTGGAAAAGAGAAAAAAAAAGTCAGACAAAAAGAGTAAGAAAGTTGCAAAGAGAAAAAAAACAAATCCGATGCCAAGCTCGTCTTCAACATGAAAAATATTTGTTGACCGCCATCAGTAAGAAAACAAAAGAGAGACAACACAAAAAAGAGATACCAACTTACGTGCATTAACACATACAATGACAGATATAAAATACTACTCATGAAATGCACACGAAGTGACCTATTAAAAAATGATTGCTTATATATGCATTCATATTATGCTGGAAAAGAGAAAAAAAGTCAAACAAAAAGGAAAAGTTGCAACGAGAAAGATCAAATACATGTTATAACAAATCCCATGCGAAACTCTTCTTCAACATGAAAAATACTTGTCGACCGCCATCTGTAAGAAAACAGAAGAGAGACAACACAAAAAAAGACATACCAACTTACATGCATTAACACATACAATAACAGGTATAAAATACTACTCATGAAATGCACACAGTGACCTGTAAAAAAATAAATCATATATGCATACTTATTATACTGGAAAAGAGGATAAAAAACAAACAAAAAGTGCAAAAAAAGTTGCAAGGAGACAGAGCAAACACATGTTATGTAATAACAAATCCCATGCCAAACTCTTCTTCACCATGAAAAATACTCGTCCAACCCCATCTGTAGAAAAACAGAAGACAAACAACACAGAAAAAGAGATACAAACTTACATACATGAACACATACCATGACAGATATAAAATACTATACATGAAATGCGCACAAAGTGACCTGTAAAAAGAGACTGTTACTATATGCATACATAATGTACTGGAAAAGAGGGAAAAAAACAGAAAAAAAGTAAAGAAAATGCAAGGAGAAAGAACAAATACATGTTATAACAAATCCTATACAAAACTCTTCTTCACCATGAAAAATACTTCTTCACCGCCATCTGTAAGAAAACAGAACAGAGACAACACAAAAAAGAGATATCAACTTACGTGCATTAACACATACAATGACAGATATAAAATACTACCCATGAAATGCTCACAAAGTAACCTGTAAAAAATGATTGTTTATATATGCATACATATCATACTGAGAAAGAGAAAAAAAGTTAGACAAAAAGAGTAAGAAAGTTGAAAGGAAAAAAAAGAAATATATGTTAAAAAAAATCCGATGCCAAACTCCTCTTCAACATGAAAAATACTTGTCGACCGCTATCTGTAAGAAAACTGAAGAGAGACAATACAAAAAAAGAGATACCAACTTACATGCATTAACACATACAATAACAGATATAAAATACTACCCATGAAATGCACACAGTGACCTGCAAAATGAAAAAGTTCATATATGCATACTTATTATACTGGAAAAGTGCAAGATATAAAATATTACACATTGCAAAACTAAAGGATACTACAGGGTGGGCCATTTATATGGATACAACAAAGAAACCGAGAGCCCGGTATGGTGTAGTACGTATTGGAACCAGGAGAATAATTGACAAGTAAGTATTATACTCACAAACAAGGGTTACCGCATAGGCAACCACTGTATAGGCAGGTGGGGAGATTAGACCTGTCCCCACTCAGGAATAAGATGTCGCTCTCTGTAGAAGGAAAGGAGGGTATATCACCCTTCCACCAGGGTGGAATTCTTGACAATAAGCTGTGCAGAGGCGCCAAAAGAATAAAAGTATACTAAAAAGTTTAAAATATTCGGGTGGCGGTGGTGGACCGGTCACTCCAAAAAGGACACAAAATTGTCACTTGAGGATAAGACAATTTAATTAAATACTCCACAGATAATTCGCAACGCGTTTCACGGGCACAATCCCGCTTCATCAGGCAATAGATATAAGGAGTATCACTACAAAAATGACAGAGATGGAAGCATGTCAGAGAACTGCAAAGTATATATGGTTGTGCAATTAATCAGGGTACGTAATTAGTCTGAGTGAACACATTATATTGTAGTATACATGCACAGTTAACATAAGCAATGAGGTAAAGAAGAGTACTGGGGTGGAAAGGAGTTTAGATGTGTTGGTATATATGAAGGTTTCATCAAAATAATGGGGTGAAGGGGAGTTTCAGTGTGTTGGGTAGTGCAATATAGTGTATTATGGTAGAATGGTGAATCGGGGGAGAATAATTGATTATAAGTAATGTTTAGCTATACAGTAGTCATTTTGGGCAATGTATGTCTTAAAGTAGTGCCCAGGTAGTTTGATAAAGGAGGGGGGGTTATTGCAGTGTATGAGGGGTGAGGGGGAGGGTATGGATTTGCAGGTGTATGAGAAGTGGAAATAGTGGGGTAACTAGAAGGTAGGATAAATGTATAAAGATCAGTTAGTCCAGTGAGGGGTATTAGGAATTGACTTACCGGCTAGACGTCCAATACACGCTTGGCACCTCTGTACCCTTGTGTCAGCGTGGGACTGTTATGTAGCCGTAGTATGTGTGGTTCCAGGGTCACGGGGTCACGCAGGGTGATGCTGCTAAGCCAATGAGAATGCGTGGGGAACGGAGATGGGATGATTGATAGCGCAGCGTGCGAATGAAAGGCCACGTGCGGGCTGCGCAGCCGGGTAGGCGGAGCGGTGTACAGGAAGCGTCCAGCTTCCAATGGCTATGGCGCCCCTGTACACATAATGACGTGGCCGTGTGGGTGGTGAACACCCTCATGCGCTGTATGCGCATGTGCAAAGGTTAGGAGGAGTGTAGGTGCGCCATATTGGTTATGGGCATTATGCCCATGAGTCATGACATGATGGGATGTTCTGCGGTGGGGATAAGGCTATGAGAAAATAAATAAAAATACAGAAATCACAAAGAGCTGGATAAGAGTAGATGGTGGGGGAAACGAGTGTTCGTTGACTGAGGCAATGTAAAAATCGTCTGGCTACGTAGACTGTAACTGTGGTGGTGGGATGCTGCCACCCAGTGGTATAAAACTGTTTAACAAGATAATGTAATGCTGTAGGATCTCCTGAGTATATAAAAAAAACAAAAGAGAAAAAAAGAAAAGAGTGTGGTGTGTATACATACAGAGAACTGTACACACAAAAGGGGAACAGTCTCTATGTGTGTGTGTGCTTGTGGGTTTGGGAGGGTGATGGGGAGAGAAAAAAAGATACAAGGGTGTATATCTACATAAGTATACACACATATAAATATACACATACAGAAGTCAATAAATAAGTGATGTTGAATAATAAAAGTATATACATGTGTACACAAAAAAACACATGTATATACACCCGCGTACATACTCATATATATGCATACCTTAATAAAAAATAAATAAATAAGCTATAAATGTGAATACCTGTGTTCATACGCGTTTCAATGATAAAATATGTAACCTTAAAAAGAAATTAAAACATTATAAAGTCTTAATAATAATACACACATTATATAAAGTATATACATGTATATCTTAAGTATAGAAGCTAGTATGAAAGCTAGTATAAAACAAATAAGAAGTGATAAAATCTGAAAAACTAGCCCTCAAAACTCTACGCAATAATCAGGACATCGTTATAAAACCAGCCGACAAAGGAGGAGGGATTGTCATCCTTGTCAGACTAGACTACCTAGAAGAATCATTCCGACTATTAAATGACCCCAGACACTATACACTACTGCAATCAGACCCCACCCCAGACATCAATAAGATTCTCAAAAGTTTCATTAATGACGCCCTGATTAACAACATCATCACCAAAAACGAGAGGAATTTTATCATTAACCATCATCCCAAAACTCCCTTTTTTTACTATTTAACTTTCACTCTTTTCTTTTTTTCTCTTTTGTTTTTATTATATACTCAGGAGATCCTACAGCATTACATTATCTTGTTATACAGATTTATACCACTGGGTGGCAGCATCCCACCACCACAGTTACAGTCTACGTAGCCAGACGATTTTTACATTGCCTCAGTCAACGAACACTCGTTTCCCCCACCATCTACTCTTATCCAGCTCTTTGTGATTTCTGTATTTTTATTTATTTTCTCATAGCCTTATCCCCGCCGCAGAACATCCCATCATGTCATGGGCATAATGCCCATACCCAATATGGCGCACCTACACTCCTCCCAACCTTTGCACATGCGCATACAGCGAATGAGGGTGTTCACCACCCACACGGCCACGTCATTATGCGTTCCGGGGCGCCATAGCCATTGGAAGCTAGACGCTTCCTGTACACCGCTCCGCCTACCCAGCTGCGCAGCCCGAACGCGGCCTTTCATTCGCACGCTGCGCTGTCAATCATCCCATCTCTGTTCCCCACGCATTCTCATTGGCTTAGCAGCATCACCCTGCGTGACCCCGTGACCCTGGAACCACACATACTACGGCTACATAACAGTTCCACGCTGACACAAGGGTACAGAGGTGCCAAGCGTGTATTGGACGTCTAGCCGGTAAGTCAATTCCTAATACCCCTCACTGGACTAACTGATCTTTATACATTTATCCTACCTTCTAGTTACCCCACTATTTCCACTTCTCATACACCTGCAAATCCATACCCTCCCCCTCACCCCTCACACACTGCAATAACCCCCCCCCCCCCCCCTCCTTTATCAAACTACCTGGGCACTACTTTAAGACATACATTGCCCAAAATGACTACTGTATAGCTAAACATTGCTTATAATCAATTATTCTCCCCCCATTCACCATTCTACCATAATACACTATATTGCACTACCCAACACACTGAAACTCCCCTTCACTCCATTATTTTGATGAAACCTTCATATATACCAACACATCTAAACTCCTTTCCACCCCAGTACTCTTCTTTACCTCATTGCTTATGTTAACTGTGCATGTATACTACAATATAATGTGTTCACTCATTACGTCCCATGATTAATTGCACAATCATATATACTTTGCAGTTCTCTGACATGCTTCCATCTCTATCATTTTTGTAGTGATACTCCTTATATCTATTGCCTGATGAAGCGGGATTGTGCCCGTAAAACGCGTTGCGAATTATCTGTGGAGTATTTAATTAAATTGTCTTATCCTCAAGTGACAATTTCGTGTACTTTTTGGAGTGACCGGTCCACCACCGCCACCCGAATATTTTAAACTTTTTAGTATACTTTTATTCTTTTGGCGCCTCTGCACAGCTTATTATTTATATGGATACACCTGATCTATGTATACACCCCATATACAACATCATACCACCAATTTTTTTGTTCCAACAGTCTTGAAAGGAATCTATCCAATGTGGGTTAGTGTCAGACCAATAGTGGTGGTTTTGTTTGTTAATTTCACCATTCACATACAATTATGTATCCATATAAATAGCCAAATTAAGGTGTATTCATATAAATGGCCCACCCTGTACTGTGGCCTCCTCCTCCCCAATAGCCACCCTATTCCTCTCCAGATTTATTTTCTTTAACAGTTAGTGTGCAAAATCTGCACAGTGAATGTGAAGACACACATACGCCCAACTGCCACCGCCATAACAATTCACAAGCACAACTCTTCTTCACCATGAAAAACACTTGTTGACCGCCATCTGTAAGGAAACAGAAGAGAGACAACACAAAAAAAGAGGTACCAATTTACATGCATTACCACATACCATAACAGATATAAAATACTACCCATGAAATGCACACAAAGTGACCTGTGAAAAAAGATTGTTTATATATACATACATATCATACTGAAAAAGAGAAAAAAAGTCAGACAAAAAGAGTAAGAAAGTTGCAAGGAGAAAGAACAAATAGATGTTATAACAAATCCGATGCCAAACTCCTCTTCACCATGAAAAACACCTGTCAACCGCCATCTGTAAGAAAACAGAAGAGAGACAACACAAAAAAAGAGGTACCAATTTACATGCATTACCACATACCATAACAGATATAAAATACTACCCATGAAATGCACACAAAGTGACCTGTGAAAAAAGATTGTTTATATATGCATACATATCATACTGAAAAAGAGAAAAAATGTCAGACAAAAAGAGTAAGAAAGTTGCAAGGAGAAAGAACAAATAGATGTTATAACAAATCCGATGCCAAACTTCTCTTCACCATGAAACATACTTGTCGACCGCCATCTGAAAGATAACAGAAGAGAGACAATACAAAAAAGAGATACCAACTTACATGCATTAACACATACAATAACGGATATAAAATACTACCCATGAAATGCACACAGTGACCTGTAAAAAAAAACTTCATATATGCATACTTATTATACTGGAAAAGAGAATAAAAAAACAAACAAAAAGTGCAAGAAAGTTGCAAGGAGACAGAGCAAACACATGGTATGTGATAACAAATCCCATGCCCAACTCTTCATCAACATAAAAAATATTTCTCGAGCTCCATCTGGAAGACAAAATAGAGACAACACCGAAAAAGAGAAAACGGCATACATGCATTTACACATACAATAGAAGATATAAAATATTACACATTGCAAAACTAAAGGATACTACAGGGTGGGCCATTTATATGGATACACCTGATCTATGTATACACCCCATATACAACATCATACCACCAATTGTTTTGTTCCAACAGTCTTGGAGAGATCTATCCAAAGTGGGTTAGTGTCAGACCAATAGTGGTGGTTTTGTTTGTTAATTTCACCATTCACATACAATTATGTACCCATATAAATAGCCAAATTAAGGCGTATCCATATAAATGGCCCACCCTGTACTGTGGCCTCCTCCTCCCCAATAGCCACCCTATTCCTCTCCGGATTTATTTTCTTTAACAGTTAGTGTGCAAAATCTGCACAGTAAATGTGAAGACACACATACGCCCAACTGCCACTGCCATAACAATTCACAAGCACAACTCTTCTTCACCATGAAAAACACTTGTCGACTGCCATCTGTAAGAAAACAGAAGAGAGACAACACAAAAAAAGAGGTACGAATTTACATGCATTACCACATACCATAACAGATATAAAATACTACCCATGAAATGCACACAAAGGGACCTGTGAAAAAAGATTGTTTATACATACATACATATCATACTGAAAAAGAGAAAAAAGTCAGACAAAAAGAGTAAGAAAGTTGCAAGGAGAAAGAACAAATAATGTTATAACAAATCCGATGCCAAACTCTTCTTCACCATGAAAAACACCTGTCGACCGCCATCTGTAAGAAAACAGAAGAGAGACAACACAAAAAAAGAGGTACCAATTTACATGCATTACCACATACCATAACAGATATAAAATACTACGCATGAAATGCACACAAAGTGACCTGTGAAAAAAGATTGTTTATATATGCATACATATCATACTGAAAAAGAGAAAAAATGTCAGACAAAAGGAGTAAGAAAGTTGCAAGGAGAAAGAACAAATAGATGTTATAACAAATCCGATGCCAAACTTCTCTTCACCATGAAAAATACTTGTCGACCGCCATCTGAAAGATAACAGAAGAGAGACAATACAAAAAAGAGATACCAACTTACATGCATTAACACATACAATAACAGATATAAAATACTACCCATGAAATGCACACAGTGACCAGTAAAAAAAAAGTTCATATATGCATACTTATTATACTGGAAAAGAGAATAAAAAATAAACAGAAAGTGCAAGAAAGTTGCAAGGAGACAGAGCAAACACATGGTATGTGATAACAAATCCCATGCCAAACTCTTCATCAACATAAAAAATATTTCTCGAGCTCCATCTGGAAGACAAAATAGAGACAACACAGAAAAAGAGAAAACGGCATACATGCATTTACACATACAATGGAAGATATAAAATATTACACATTGCAAAACTAAAGGATACTACAGGGTGGGCCATTTTAATGGATACACCAGATCTATGTATACACCCCTTATACAACATCATACCACCAATTTTTTTGTTCCAACAGTCTTGGAGGGATCTATCCAATGTGGGTTAGTGTCAGACCAATAGTGGTGGTTTTGTTTGTTAATTTCACCATTCACATACAATTATGTACCCATATAAATAGCCAAATTAAGGTGTATCCATATAAATGGCCCACCCTGTACTGTGGCCTCCTCCTCAACAATAGCCACCCTATTCCTCTCCAGATTTATTTTCTTTAACAGTTTGTGTGCAAAATCTGCACAGTGAATGTGAAGACACACATACGCCCAACTGCCACCGCCATAACAATTCACAAGCACAACTCTTCTTTACCATGAAAAACACTTGTCATTCGCTATCTGTAAGAAAACAGAAGAGAGACAACACAAAAAAAGAGGTACCAATTTACATGCATTACCACATACCATAACAGATATAAAATACTGCCCATGAAATGCACACAAAGTGACCTGTGAAAAAAGATTGTTTATATATGCATACATATCATACTGAAAAAGAGAAAAAATGTCAGACAAAAGGAGTAAGAAAGTTGCAAGGAGAAAGAACAAATAGATGTTATAACAAATCTGATGCCAAACTCCTCTTCACCATGAAAAACACCTGTCGACCGCCATCTGTAAGAAAACAGAAGAGAGACAACACAAAAAAAGAGGTACCAATTTACATGCATTACCACATACCATAACAGATATAAAATACTACCCATGAAATGCACACAAAGTGACCTGTGAAAAAAGATTGTTTATATATGCATACATATCATACTGAAAACGAGAAAAAATGTCAGACAAAAAGAGTAAGAAAGTTGCAAGGAGAAAGAACAAATAGATGTTATAACAAATCTGATGCCAAACTCCTCTTCACCATGAAAAATACTTGTCGACCGCCATCTGAAAGATAACAGAAGAGAGACAATACAAAAAAGAGATACCAACTTACATGCATTAACACATACAATAACAGATATAAAATACTACCCATGAAATGCACACAGTGACCTGTAAAAAAAAAGTTCATATATGCATCCTTATTATACTGGAAAAGAGAATAAAAAACAAACAAAAAGTTCAAGAAAGTTGCAAGGAGACAGAGCAAACACATGGTATGTGATAACAAATCCCATGCCCAACTCTTCATCAACATAAAAAATATTTCTCGAGCTCCATCTGGAAGACAAAATAGAGACAACACAGAAAAAGAGAAAACAACATACATGCATTTACACATACAATGGAAGATATAAAATATTACACATTGCAAAACTAAAGGATACTACAGGGTGGGCCATTTATATGGATACACCTGATCTATGTATACACCCCATATACAACATCATACCACCAATTTTTTTGTTCCAACAGTCTTGGAGGGATCTATCCAATGTGGGTTAGTGTCAGACCAATAGTGGTGGTTTTGTTTGTTAATTTCACCATTCACATACAATTATGTACCCATATAAATAGCCAAATGAAGGTGTATTCATATAAATGGCCCACCCTGTACTGTGGCCTCCTCCTCCCCAATAGCCACCCTATTCCTCTCCAGATTTATTTTCTTTAACAGTTAGTGTGCAAAATCTGCACAGTGAATGTGAAGACACACATACGCCCAACTGCCACCGCCATAACAATTCACAAGCACAACTCTTCTTCACCATGAAAAACACCTGTCAACCGCCATCTGTAAGGAAACAGAAGAGAGACAACACAAAAAAAGAGGTACCAATTTACATGCATTACCACATACCATAACAGATATAAAATACTACGCATGAAATGCACACAAAGTGACCTGTGAAAAAAGATTGTTTATATATGCATACATATCATACTGAAAAAGAGAAAAAATGTCAGACAAAAGGAGTAAGAAAGTTGCAAGGAGAAAGAACAAATAGATGTTATAACAAATCCGATGCCAAACTTCTCTTCACCATGAAAAATACTTGTCGACCGCCATCTGAAAGATAACAGAAGAGAGACAATACAAAAAAGAGATACCAACTTACATGCATTAACACATACAATAACAGATATAAAATACTACCCATGAAATGCACACAGTGACCAGTAAAAAAAAAGTTCATATATGCATACTTATTATACTGGAAAAGAGAATAAAAAATAAACAGAAAGTGCAAGAAAGTTGCAAGGAGACAGAGCAAACACATGGTATGTGATAACAAATCCCATGCCAAACTCTTCATCAACATAAAAAATATTTCTCGAGCTCCATCTGGAAGACAAAATAGAGACAACACAGAAAAAGAGAAAACGGCATACATGCATTTACACATACAATGGAAGATATAAAATATTACACATTGCAAAACTAAAGGATACTACAGGGTGGGCCATTTTAATGGATACACCAGATCTATGTATACACCCCTTATACAACATCATACCACCAATTTTTTTGTTCCAACAGTCTTGGAGGGATCTATCCAATGTGGGTTAGTGTCAGACCAATAGTGGTGGTTTTGTTTGTTAATTTCACCATTCACATACAATTATGTACCCATATAAATAGCCAAATTAAGGTGTATCCATATAAATGGCCCACCCTGTACTGTGGCCTCCTCCTCAACAATAGCCACCCTATTCCTCTCCAGATTTATTTTCTTTAACAGTTTGTGTGCAAAATCTGCACAGTGAATGTGAAGACACACATACGCCCAACTGCCACCGCCATAACAATTCACAAGCACAACTCTTCTTTACCATGAAAAACACTTGTCATTCGCTATCTGTAAGAAAACAGAAGAGAGACAACACAAAAAAAGAGGTACCAATTTACATGCATTACCACATACCATAACAGATATAAAATACTGCCCATGAAATGCACACAAAGTGACCTGTGAAAAAAGATTGTTTATATATGCATACATATCATACTGAAAAAGAGAAAAAATGTCAGACAAAAGGAGTAAGAAAGTTGCAAGGAGAAAGAACAAATAGATGTTATAACAAATCTGATGCCAAACTCCTCTTCACCATGAAAAACACCTGTCGACCGCCATCTGTAAGAAAACAGAAGAGAGACAACACAAAAAAAGAGGTACCAATTTACATGCATTACCACATACCATAACAGATATAAAATACTACCCATGAAATGCACACAAAGTGACCTGTGAAAAAAGATTGTTTATATATGCATACATATCATACTGAAAACGAGAAAAAATGTCAGACAAAAAGAGTAAGAAAGTTGCAAGGAGAAAGAACAAATAGATGTTATAACAAATCTGATGCCAAACTCCTCTTCACCATGAAAAATACTTGTCGACCGCCATCTGAAAGATAACAGAAAAGAGACAATACAAAAAAAGAGATACCAACTTACATGCATTAACACATACAATAACAGATATAAAATACTACCCATGAAATGCACACAGTGACCTGTAAAAAAAAAGTTCATATATGCATACTTATTATACTGGAAAAGAGAATAAAAAACAAACAAAAAGTGCAAGAAAGTTGCAAGGAGACAGAGCAAACACATGGTATGTGATAACAAATCCCATGCCCAACTCTTCATCAACATAAAAAATATTTCTCGAGCTCCATCTGGAAGACAAAATAGATACAACACAGAAAAAGAGAAAACAACATACATGCATTTACACATACAATGGAAGATATAAAATATTACACATTGCAAAACTAAAGGATACTACAGGGTGGGCCATTTATATGGATACACCTGATCTATGTATACACCCCATATACAACATCATACCACCAATTTTTTTGTTCCAACAGTCTTGGAGGGATCTATCCAATGTGGGTTAGTGTCAGACCAATAGTGGTGGTTTTGTTTGTTAATTTCACCATTCACATACAATTATGTACCCATATAAATAGCCAAATTAAGGTGTATTCATATAAATGGCCCACCCTGTACTGTGGCCTCCTCCTCCCCAATTGCCACCCTATTCCTCTCCAGATTTATTTTCTTTAACAGTTAGTGTGCAAAATCTGCACAGTGAATGTGAAGACACACATACGCCCAACTGCCACCGCCATAACAATTCACAAGCACAACTCTTCTTCACCATGAAAAACACTTGTCGACCGCCATCTGTAAGGAAACAGAAGAGAGACAACACAAAAAAAGAGGTACCAATTTACATGCATTACCACATACCATAACAGATATAAAATACTACCCATGAAATGCACACAAAGTGACCTGTGAAAAAAGATTGTTTATATATACATACATATCATACTGAAAAAGAGAAAAAAAGTCAGACAAAAAGAGTAAGAAAGTTGCAAGGAGAAAGAACAAATAGATGTTATAACAAATCCGATGCCAAACTCCTCTTCACCATGAAAAACACCTGTGGACCGCCATCTGTAAGAAAACAGAAGAGAGACAACACAAAAAAAGAGGTACCAATTTACATGCATTACCACATACCATAACAGATATAAAATACTACCCATGAAATGCACACAAAGTGACCTGTGAAAAAAGATTGTTTATATATGCATACATATCATACTGAAAACGAGAAAAAATGTCAGACAAAAAGAGTAAGAAAGTTGCAAGGAGAAAGAACAAATAGATGTTATAACAAATCTGATGCCAAACTCCTCTTCACCATGAAAAATACTTGTCGACCGCCATCTGAAAGATAACAGAAAAGAGACAATACAAAAAAAGAGATACCAACTTACATGCATTAACACATACAATAACAGATATAAATTACTACCCATGAAATGCACACAGTGACCTGTAAAAAAAAAGTTCATATATGCATACTTATTATACTGGAAAAGAGAATAAAAAACAAACAAAAAGTGCAAAAAAGTTGCAAGGAGACAGAGCAAACACATGGTATGTGATAACAAATCCCATGCCCAACTCTTCATCAACATAAAAAATATTTCTCGAGCTCCATCTGGAAGACAAAATAGAGACAACACAGAAAAAGAGAAAACGACATACATGCATTTACACATACAATGGAAGATATAAAATATTACACATTGCAAAACTAAAGGATACTACAGGGTGGACCATTTATATGGATACACCTGATCTATGTATACACCCCATATACAACATCATACCACCAATTTTTTTGTTCCAACAGTCTTGGAGGGATCTATCCAATGTGGGTTAGTGTCAGACCAATAGTGGTGGTTTTGTTTGTTAATTTCACCATTCACATACAATTATGTACCCATATAAATAGTCAAATTAAGGTGTATTCATATAAATGGCCCACCCTGTACTGTGGCCTCCTCCTCCCCAATAGCCACCCTATTCCTCTCCAGATTTATTTTCTTTAACAGTTAGTGTGCAAAATCTGCACAGTGAATGTGAAGACACACATACGCCCAACTGCCACCGCCATAACAATTCACAAGCACAACTCTTCTTCACCATGAAAAACACCTGTCGACCGTCATCTGTAAGGAAACAGAAGAGAGACAACACAAAAAAAGAGGTACCAATTTACATGCATTACCACATACCATAACAGATATAAAATACTACCCATGAAATGCACACAAAGTGACCTGTGAAAAAAGATTGTTTATATATACATACATATCATACTGAAAAAGAGAAAAAATGTCAGACAAAAAGAGTAAGAAAGTTGCAAGGAGAAAGAACAAATAGATGTTATAACAAATCCGATGCCAAACTCCTCTTCACCATGAAAAATACTTGTCGACCGCCATCTGAAAGATAACAGAAGAGAGACAATACAAAAAAGAGATACCAACTTACATGCATTAACACATACAATAACAGATATAAAATACTACCCATGAAATGCACACAGTGACCTGTAAAAAAAAAGTTCATATATGCATACTTATTATACTGGAAAAGAGAATAAAAAACAAACAAAAAGTGCAAGAAAGTTGCAAGGAGACAGAGCAAACACATGGTATGTGATAACAAATCCCATGCCCAACTCTTCATCAACATAAAAAATATTTCTCGAGCTCCATCTGGAAGACAAAATAGAGACAACACAGAAAAAGAGAAAACGACATACATGCATGTACACATACAATGGAAGATATAAAATATTACACATTGCAAAACTAAAGGATACTACAGGGTGGACCATTTATATGGATACACCTGATCTATGTATACACCCCATATACAACATCATACCACCAATTTTTTTGTTCCAACAGTCTTGGAGGGATCTATCCAATGTGGGTTAGTGTCAGACCAATAGTGGTGGTTTTGTTTGTTAATTTCACCATTCACATACAATTATGTACCCATATAAATAGTCAAATTAAGGTGTATTCATATAAATGGCCCACCCTGTACTGTGGCCTCCTCCTCCCCAATAGCCACCCTATTCCTCTCCAGATTTATTTTCTTTAACAGTTAGTGTGCAAAATCTGCACAGTGAATGTGAAGACACACATACGCCCAACTGCCACCGCCATAACAATTCACAAGCACAACTCTTCTTCACCATGAAAAACACCTGTCGACCGCCATCTGTAAAAAAACAGAAGAGAGACAACACAAAAAAAGAGGTACCAATTTACATGCATTACCACATACCATAACAGATATAAAATACTACCCATGAAATGCACACAAAGTGACCTGTGAAAAAAGATTGTTTATATATACATACATATCATACTGAAAAAGAGAAAAAATGTCAGACAAAAAAAATAAGAAAGTTGCAAGGAGAAAGAACAAATAGATGTTATAACAAATCCGATGCCAAACTCCTCTTCACCATGAAAAACACCTGTCGACCGCCATCTGTAAGAAAACAGAAGAGAGACAACACAAAAAAAGAGGTACCAATTTACATGCATTACCACATACCATAACAGATATAAAATACTACCCATGAAATGCACACAAAGTGACCTGTGAAAAAAGATTGTTTATATATGCATACATATCATACTGAAAAAGAGAAAAAATGTCAGACAAAAAGAGTAAGAAAGTTGCAAGGAGAAAGAACAAATAGATGTTATAACAAATCCGATGCCAAACTCCTCTTCACCATGAAAAATACTTGTCGACCGCCATCTGAAAGATAACAGAAGAGAGACAATACAAAAAAAGAGATACCAACTTACATGCATTAACACATACAATAACAGATATAAAATACTACCCATGAAATGCACACAGTGACCTGTAAAAAAAAAGTTCATATATGCATACTTATTATACTGGAAAAGAGAATAAAAAACAAACAAAAAGTTCAAGAAAGTTGCAAGGAGACAGAGCAAACACATGGTATGTGATAACAAATCCAATGCCCAACTCTTCATCAACATAAAAAATATTTCTTGAGCTCCATCTGGAAGACAAAATAGAGACAACACAGAAAAAGAGAAAACAACATACATGCATTTACACATACAATGGAAGATATAAAATATTACACATTGCAAAACTAAAGGATACTACAGGGTGGGCCATTTATATGGATACACCTGATCTATGTATACACCCCATATACAACATCATACCACCAATTTTTTTGTTCCAACAGTCTTGGAGGGATCTATCCAATGTGGGTTAGTGTCAGACCAATAGTGGTGGTTTTGTTTGTTAATTTCACCATTCACATACAATTATGTACCCATATAAATAGCCAAATTAAGGTGTATTCATATAAATGGCCCACCCTGTACTGTGGCCTCCTCCTCCCCAATAGCCACCCTATTCCTCTCCAGATTTATTTTCTTTAACAGTTAGTGTGCAAAATCTGCACAGTGAATGTGAAGACACACATACGCCCAACTGCCACCGCCATAACAATTCACAAGCACAACTCTTCTTCACCATGAAAAACACTTGTCGACCGCCATCTGTAAGGAAACAGAAGAGAGACAACACAAAAAAAGAGGTACCAATTTACATGCATTACCACATACCATAACAGATATAAAATACTACCCATGAAATGCACACAAAGTGACCTGTGAAAAAAGATTGTTTATATATACATACATATCATACTGAAAAAGAGAAAAAAAGTCAGACAAAAAGAGTAAGAAAGTTGCAAGGAGAAATAACAAATAGATGTTATAACAAATCCGATGCCAAACTCCTCTTCACCATGAAAAACACCTGTGGACCGCCATCTGTAAGATAACAGAAAAGAGACAATACAAAAAAAGAGATACCAACTTACATGCATTAACACATACAATAACAGATATAAAATACTACCCATGAAATGCACACAGTGACCTGTAAAAAAAAAGTTCATATATGCATACTTATTATACTGGAAAAGAGAATAAAAAACAAACAAAAAGTGCAAGAAAGTTGCAAGGAGACAGAGCAAACACATGGTATGTGATAACAAATCCCATGCCCAACTCTTCATCAACATAAAAAATATTTCTCGAGCTCCATCTGGAAGACAAAATAGAGACAACACAGAAAAAGAGAAAACAACATACATGCATTTACACATACAATGGAAGATATAAAATATTACACATTGCAAAACTAAAGGATACTACAGGGTGGGCCATTTATATGGATACACCTGATCTATGTATACACCCCATATACAACATCATACCACCAATTTTATTGTTCCAACAGTCTTGGAGGGATCTATCCAATGTGGGTTAGTGTCAGACCAATAGTGGTGGTTTTGTTTGTTAATTTCACCATTCACATACAATTATGTACCCATATAAATAGCCAAATTAAGGTGTATTCATATAAATGGCCCACCCTGTACTGTGGCCTCCCCCTCCCCAATAGCCACCCTATTCCTCTCCAGATTTATTTTCTTTAACAGTTAGTGTGCAAAATCTGCACAGTGAATGTGAAGACACACATACGCCCAACTGCCACCGCCATAACAATTCACAAGCACAACTCTTCTTCACCATGAAAAACACCTGTCGACCGCCATCTGTAAGAAAACAGAAGAGAGACAACACAAAAAAAGAGGTACCAATTTACATGCATTACCACATACCATAACAGATATAAAATACTACCCATGAAATGCACACAAAGTGACCTGTGAAAATAGATTGTTTATATATACATACATATCATACTGAAAAAGAGAAAAAAAGTCAGACAAAAAGAGTAAGAAAGTTGCAAGGAGAAAGAACAAATAGATGTTATAACAAATCCGATGCCAAACTCCTCTTCACCATGAAAAACGCCTGTGGACCGCCATCTGTAAGAAAACAGAAGAGAGACAACACAAAAAAAGAGGTACCAATTTACATGCATTACCACATACCATAACAGATATAAAATACTACCCATGAAATGCACACAAAGTGACCTGTGAAAAAAGATTGTTTATATATGCATACATATCATACTGAAAAAGAGAAAAAATGTCAGACAAAAAGAGTAAGAAAGTTGCAAGGAGAAAGAACAAATAGATGTTATAACAAATCCGATGCCAAACTCCTCTTCACCATGAAAAATACTTGTCGACCGCCATCTGAAAGATAACAGAAGAGAGACAATACAAAAAAGAGATACCAACTTACATGCATTAACACATACAATAACAGATATAAAATACTACCCATGAAATGCACACAGTGACCTGTAAAAAAAAAGTTCATATATGCATACTTATTATACTGGAAAAGAGAATAAAAAACAAACAAAAAGTTCAAGAAAGTTGCAAGGAGACAGAGCAAACACATGGTATGTGATAACAAATCCAATGCCCAACTCTTCATCAACATAAAAAATATTTCTTGAGCTCCATCTGGAAGACAAAATAGAGACAACACAGAAAAAGAGAAAACAACATACATGCATTTACACATACAATGGAAGATATAAAATATTACACATTGCAAAACTAAAGGATACTACAGGGTGGGCCATTTATATGGATACACCTGATCTATGTATACACCCCATATACAACATCATACCACCAATTTTTTTGTTCCAACAGTCTTGGACGGATCTATCCAATGTGGGTTAGTGTCAGACCAATAGTGGTGGTTTTGTTTGTTAATTTCACCATTCACATACAATTATGTACCCATATAAATAGCCAAATTAAGGTGTATTCATATAAATGGCCCACCCTGTACTGTGGCCTCCTCCTCCCCAATAGCCACCCTATTCCTCTCCAGATTTATTTTCTTTAACAGTTAGTGTGCAAAATCTGCACAGTGAATGTGAAGACACACATACGCCCAACTGCCACCGCCATAACAATTCACAAGCACAACTCTTCTTCACCATGAAAAACACCTGTCGACCGCCATCTGTAAGAAAACAGAAGAGAGACAACACAAAAAAAGAGGTATCAATTTACATGCATTACCACATACCATAACAGATATAAAATACTACCCATGAAATGCACACAAAGTGACCTGTGAAAAAAGATTGTTTATATATACATACATATCATACTGAAAAAGAGAAAAAATGTCAGACAAAAAGAGTAAGAAAGTTGCAAGGAGAAAGAACAAATAGATGTTATAACAAATCCGATGCCAAACTCCTCTTCACCATGAAAAACACCTGTCGACCGCCATCTGTAAGAAAACAGAAGAGAGACAACACAAAAAAAGAGGTACCAATTTACATGCATTACCACATACCATAACAGATATAAAATACTACCCATGAAATGCACACAAAGTGACCTGTGAAAAAAGATTGTTTATATATGCATACATATCATACTGAAAAAGAGAAAAAATGTCAGACAAAAAGAGTAAGAAAGTTTCAAGGAGAAAGAACAAATAGATGTTATAACAAATCCGATGCCAAACTCCTCTTCACCATGAAAAATACTTGTCGACCGCCATCTGAAAGATAACAGAAGAGAGACAATACAAAAAAGAGATACCAACTTACATGCATTAACACATACAATAACAGATATAAAATACTACCCATGAAATGCACACAGTGACCTGTAAAAAAAAGTTCATATATGCATACTTATTATACTGGAAAAGAGAATAAAAAACAAACAAAAAGTTCAAGAAAGTTGCAAGGAGACAGAGCAAACACATGGTATGTGATAACAAATCCAATGCCCAACTCTTCATCAACATAAAAAATATTTCTTGAGCTCCATCTGGAAGACAAAATAGAGACAACACAGAAAAAGAGAAAACAACATACATGCATTTACACATACAATGGAAGATATAAAATATTACACATTGCAAAACTAAAGGATACTACAGGGTGGGCCATTTATATGGATACACCTGATCTATGTATACACCCCATATACAACATCATACCACCAATTTTTTTGTTCCAACAGTCTTGGAGGGATCTATCCAATGTGGGTTAGTGTCAGACCAATAGTGGTGGTTTTGTTTGTTAATTTCACCATTCACATACAATTATGTACCCATATAAATAGCCAAATTAAGGTGTATTCATATAAATGGCCCACCCTGTACTGTGGCCTCCTCCTCCCCAATAGCCACCCTATTCCTCTCCAGATTTATTTTCTTTAACAGTTAGTGTGCAAAATCTGCACAGTGAATGTGAAGACACACATACGCCCAACTGCCACCGCCATAACAATTCACAAGCACAACTCTTCTTCACCATGAAAAACACTTGTCGACCGCCATCTGTAAGGAAACAGAAGAGAGACAACACAAAAAAAGAGGTACCAATTTACATGCATTACCACATACCATAACAGATATAAAATACTACCCATGAAATGCACACAAAGTGACCTGTGAAAAAAGATTGTTTATATATACATACATATCATACTGAAAAAGAGAAAAAAAGTCAGACAAAAAGAGTAAGAAAGTTGCAAGGAGAAATAACAAATAGATGTTATAACAAATCCGATGCCAAACTCCTCTTCACCATGAAAAACACCTGTGGACCGCCATCTGTAAGATAACAGAAAAGAGACAATACAAAAAAAGAGATACCAACTTACATGCATTAACACATACAATAACAGATATAAAATACTACCGATGAAATGCACACAGTGACCTGTAAAAAAAAAGTTCATATATGCATACTTATTATACTGGAAAAGAGAATAAAAAACAAACAAAAAGTGCAAGAAAGTTGCAAGGAGACAGAGCAAACACATGGTATGTGATAACAAATCCCATGCCCAACTCTTCATCAACATAAAAAATATTTCTCGAGCTCCATCTGGAAGACAAAATAGAGACAACACAGAAAAAGAGAAAACGACATACATGCATTTACACATACAATGGAAGATATAAAATATTACACATTGCAAAACTAAAGGATACTACAGGGTGGACCATTTATATGGATACACCTGATCTATGTATACACCCCATATACAACATCATACCACCAATTTTTTTGTTCCAACAGTCTTGGAGGGATCTATCCAATGTGGGTTAGTGTCAGACCAATAGTGGTGGTTTTGTTTGTTAATTTCACCATTCACATACAATTATGTACCCATATAAATAGTCAAATTAAGGTGTATTCATATAAATGGCCCACCCTGTACTGTGGCCTCCTCCTCCCCAATAGCCACCCTATTCCTCTCCAGATTTATTTTCTTTAACAGTTAGTGTGCAAAATTTGCACAGTGAATGTGAAGACACACATACGCCCAACTGCCACCGCCATAACAATTCACAAGCACAACTCTTCTTCACCATGAAAAACACCTGTCGACCGCCATCTGTAAAAAAACAGAAGAGAGACAACACAAAAAAAGAGGTACCAATTTACATGCATTACCACATACCATAACAGATATAAAATACTACCCATGAAATGCACACAAAGTGACCTGTGAAAAAAGATTGTTTATATATACATACATATCATAATGAAAAAGAGAAAAAATGTCAGACAAAAAAAATAAGAAAGTTGCAAGGAGAAAGAACAAATAGATGTTATAACAAATCCGATGCCAAACTCCTCTTCACCATGAAAAACACCTGTCGACCGCCATCTGTAAGAAAACAGAAGAGAGACAACACAAAAAAAGAGGTACCAATTTACATGCATTACCACATACCATAACAGATATAAAATACTACCCATGAAATGCACACAAAGTGACCTGTGAAAAAAGATTGTTTATATATGCATACATATCATACTGAAAAAGAGAAAAAATGTCAGACAAAAAGAGTAAGAAAGTTGCAAGGAGAAAGAACAAATAGATGTTATAACAAATCCGATGCCAAACTCCTCTTCACCATGAAAAATACTTGTCGACCGCCATCTGAAAGATAACAGAAGAGAGACAATACAAAAAAGAGATACCAACTTACATGCATTAACACATACAATAACAGATATAAAATACTACCCATGAAATGCACACAGTGACCTGTAAAAAAAAAGTTCATATATGCATACTTATTATACTGGAAAAGAGAATAAAAAACAAACAAAAAGTTCAAGAAAGTTGCAAGGAGACAGAGCAAACACATGGTATGTGATAACAAATCCAATGCCCAACTCTTCATCAACATAAAAAATATTTCTCGAGCTCCATCTGGAAGACAAAATAGAGACAACACAGAAAAAGAGAAAACAACATACATGCATTTACACATACAATGGAAGATATAAAATATTACACATTGCAAAACTAAAGGATACTACAGGGTGGGCCATTTATATGGATACACCTGATCTATGTATACACCCCATATACAACATCATACCACCAATTTTTTTGTTCCAACAGTCTTGGAGGGATCTATCCAATGTGGGTTAGTGTCAGACCAATAGTGGTGGTTTTGTTTGTTAATTTCACCATTCACATACAATTATGTACCCATATAAATAGCCAAATTAAGGTGTATTCATATAAATGGCCCACCCTGTACTGTGGCCTCCTCCTCCCCAATAGCCACCCTATTCCTCTCCAGATTTATTTTCTTTAACAGTTAGTGTGCAAAATCTGCACAGTGAATGTGAAGACACACATACGCCCAACTGCCACCGCCATAACAATTCACAAGCACAACTCTTCTTCACCATGAAAAACACTTGTCGACCGCCATCTGTAAGGAAACAGAAGAGAGACAACACAAAAAAAGAGGTACCAATTTACATGCATTACCACATACCATAACAGATATAAAATACTACCCATGAAATGCACACAAAGTGACCTGTGAAAAAAGATTGTTTATATATACATACATATCATACTGAAAAAGAGAAAAAAAGTCAGACAAAAAGAGTAAGAAAGTTGCAAGGAGAAATAACAAATAGATGTTATAACAAATCCGATGCCAAACTCCTCTTCACCATGAAAAACACCTGTGGACCGCCATCTGTAAGATAACAGAAAAGAGACAATACAAAAAAAGAGATACCAACTTACATGCATTAACACATACAATAACAGATATAAAATACTACCCATGAAATGCACACAGTGACCTGTAAAAAAAAAGTTCATATATGCATACTTATTATACTGGAAAAGAGAATAAAAAACAAACAAAAAGTGCAAGAAAGTTGCAAGGAGACAGAGCAAACACATGGTATGTGATAACAAATCCCATGCCCAACTCATCATCAACATAAAAAATATTTCTCGAGCTCCATCTGGAAGACAAAATAGAGACAACACAGAAAAAGAGAAAACAACATACATGCATTTACACATACAATGGAAGATATAAAATATTACACATTGCAAAACTAAAGGATACTACAGGGTGGGCCATTTATATGGATACACCTGATCTATGTATACACCCCATATACAACATCATACCACCAATTTTATTGTTCCAACAGTCTTGGAGGGATCTATCCAATGTGGGTAAGTGTCAGACCAATAGTGGTGGTTTTGTTTGTTAATTTCACCATTCACATACAATTATGTACCCATATAAATAGCCAAATTAAGGTGTATTCATATAAATGGCCCACCCTGTACTGTGGCCTCCTCCTCCCCAATAGCCACCCTATTCCTCTCCAGATTTATTTTCTTTAACAGTTAGTGTGCAAAATCTGCACAGTGAATGTGAAGACACACATACGCCCAACTGCCACCGCCATAACAATTCACAAGCACAACTCTTCTTCACCATGAAAAACACCTGTCGACGGCCATCTGTAAGAAAACAGAAGAGAGACAACACAAAAAAAGAGGTACCAATTTACATGCATTACCACATACCATAACAGATATAAAATACTACCCATGAAATGCACACAAAGTGACCTGTGAAAATAGATTGTTTATATATACATACATATCATACTGAAAAAGAGAAAAAAAGTCAGACAAAAAGAGTAAGAAAGTTGCAAGGAGAAAGAACAAATAGATGTTATAACAAATCCGATGCCAAACTCCTCTTCACCATGAAAAACACCTGTGGACCGCCATCTGTAAGAAAACAGAAGAGAGACAACACAAAAAAAGAGGTACCAATTTACATGCATTACCACATACCATAACAGATATAAAATACTACCCATGAAATGCACACAAAGTGACCTGTGAAAAAAGATTGTTTATATATGCATACATATCATACTGAAAAAGAGAAAAAATGTCAGACAAAAAGAGTAAGAAAGTTGCAAGGAGAAAGAACAAATAGATGTTATAACAAATCCGATGCCAAACTCCTCTTCACCATGAAAAATACTTGTCGACCGCCATCTGAAAGATAACAGAAGAGAGACAATACAAAAAAGAGATACCAACTTACATGCATTAACACATACAATAACAGATATAAAATACTACCCATGAAATGCACACAGTGACCTGTAAAAAAAAAGTTCATATATGCATACTTATTATACTGGAAAAGAGAATAAAAAACAAACAAAAAGTTCAAGAAAGTTGCAAGGAGACAGAGCAAACACATGGTATGTGATAACAAATCCAATGCCCAACTCTTCATCAACATAAAAAATATTTCTTGAGCTCCATCTGGAAGACAAAATAGAGACAACACAGAAAAAGAGAAAACAACATACATGCATTTACACATACAATGGAAGATATAAAATATTACACATTGCAAAACTAAAGGATACTACAGGGTGGGCCATTTATATGGATACACCTGATCTATGTATACACCCCATATACAACATCATACCACCAATTTTTTTGTTCCAACAGTCTTGGACGGATCTATCCAATGTGGGTTAGTGTCAGACCAATAGTGGTGGTTTTGTTTGTTAATTTCACCATTCACATACAATTATGTACCCATATAAATAGCCAAATTAAGGTGTATTCATATAAATGGCCCACCCTGTACTGTGGCCTCCTCCTCCCCAATAGCCACCCTATTCCTCTCCAGATTTATTTTCTTTAACAGTTAGTGTGCAAAATCTGCACAGTGAATGTGAAGACACACATACGCCCAACTGCCACCGCCATAACAATTCACAAGCACAACTCTTCTTCACCATGAAAAACACTTGTCGACCGCCATCTGTAAGAAAACAGAAGAGAGACAACACAAAAAAAGAGGTACCAATTTACATGCATTACCACATACCATAACAGATATAAAATACTACCCATGAAATGCACACAAAGTGACCTGTGAAAAAAGATTGTTTATATATGCATACATATCATACTGAAAAAGAGAAAAAATGTCAGACAAAAAGAGTAAGAAAGTTGCAAGGAGAAAGAACAAATAGATGTTATAACAAATCCGATGCCAAACTCCTCTTCACCATGAAAAATACTTGTCGACCGCCATCTGAAAGATAACAGAAGAGAGACAATACAAAAAAGAGATACCAACTTACATGCATTAACACATACAATAACAGATATAAAATACTACCCATGAAATGCACACAGTGACCTGTAAAAGAAAAGTTCATATATGCATACTTATTATACTGGAAAAGAGAATAAAAAACAAACAAAAAGTGCAAGAAAGTTGCAAGGAGACAGAGCAAACACATGGTATGTGATAACAAATCCCATGCCCAACTCTTCATCAACATAAAAAATATTTCTCGAGCTCCATCTGGAAGACAAAATAGAGACAACACAGAAAAAGAGAAAACGACATACATGCATTTACACATACAATGGAAGATATAAAATATTACACATTGCAAAACTAAAGGATACTACAGGGTGGACCATTTATATGGATACACCTGATCTATGTATACACCCCATATACAACATCATACCACCAATTTTTTTGTTCCAACAGTCTTGGAGGGATCTATCCAATGTGGGTTAGTGTCAGACCAATAGTGGTGGTTTTGTTTGTTAATTTCACCATTCACATACAATTATGTACCCATATAAATAGTCAAATTAAGGTGTATTCATATAAATGGCCCACCCTGTACTGTGGCCTCCTCCTCCCCAATAGCCACCCTATTCCTCTCCAGATTTATTTTCTTTAACAGTTAGTGTGCAAAATCTGCACAGTGAATGTGAAGACACACATACGCCCAACTGCCACCGCCATAACAATTCACAAGCACAACTCTTCTTCACCATGAAAAACACCTGTCGACCGCCATCTGTAAGAAAACAGAAGAGAGACAACACAAAAAAAGAGGTACCAATTTACATGCATTACCACATACCATAACAGATATAAAATACTACCCATGAAATGCACACAAAGTGACCTGTGAAAAAAGATTGTTTATATATACATACATATCATACTGAAAAAGAGAAAAAATGTCAGACAAAAAGAGTAAGAAAGTTGCAAGGAGAAAGAACAAATAGATGTTATAACAAATCCGATGCCAAACTCCTCTTCACCATGAAAAACACCTGTCGACCGCCATCTGTAAGAAAACAGAAGAGAGACAACACAAAAAAAGAGGTACCAATTTACATGCATTACCACATACCATAACAGATATAAAATACTACCCATGAAATGCATACAAAGTGACCTGTGAAAAAAGATTGTTTATATATGCATACATATCATACTGAAAAAGAGAAAAAATGTCAGACAAAAAGAGTAAGAAAGTTGCAAGGAGAAAGAACAAATAGATGTTATAACAAATCCGATGCCAAACTCCTCTTCACCATGAAAAATACTTGTCGACCGCCATCTGAAAGATAACAGAAGAGAGACAATACAAAAAAGAGATACCAACTTACATGCATTAACACATACAATAACAGATATAAAATACTACCCATGAAATGCACACAGTGACCTGTAAAAAAAAGTTCATATATGCATACTTATTATACTGGAAAAGAGAATAAAAAAACAAACAAAAAGTTCAAGAAAGTTGCAAGGAGACAGAGCAAACACATGGTATGTGATAACAAATCCAATGCCCAACTCTTCATCAACATAAAAAATATTTCTTGAGCTCCATCTGGAAGACAAAATAGAGACAACACAGAAAAAGAGAAAACAACATACATGCATTTACACATACAATGGAAGATATAAAATATTACACATTGCAAAACTAAAGGATACTACAGGGTGGGCCATTTATATGGATACACCTGATCTATGTATACACCCCATATACAACATCATACCACCAATTTTTTTGTTCCAACAGTCTTGGAGGGATCTATCCAATGTGGGTTAGTGTCAGACCAATAGTGGTGGTTTTGTTTGTTAATTTCACCATTCACATACAATTATGTACCCATATAAATAGCCAAATTAAGGGGTATTCATATAAATGGCCCACCCTGTACTGTGGCCTCCTCCTCCCCAATAGCCACCCTATTCCTCTCCAGATTTATTTTCTTTAACAGTTAGTGTGCAAAATCTGCACAGTGAATGTGAAGACACACATACGCCCAACTGCCACCGCCATAACAATTCACAAGCACAACTCTTCTTCACCATGAAAAACACTTGTCGACCGCCATCTGTAAGGAAACAGAAGAGAGACAACACAAAAAAAGAGGTACCAATTTACATGCATTACCACATACCATAACAGATATAAAATACTACCCATGAAATGCACACAAAGTGACCTGTGAAAAAAGATTGTTTATATATACATACATATCATACTGAAAAAGAGAAAAAAAGTCAGACAAAAAGTATAAGAAAGTTGCAAGGAGAAATAACAAATAGATGTTATAACAAATCCGATGCCAAACTCCTCTTCACCATGAAAAACACCTGTGGACCGCCATCTGTAAGATAACAGAAAAGAGACAATACAAAAAAAGAGATACCAACTTACATGCATTAACACATACAATAACAGATATAAAATACTACCCATGAAATGCACACAGTGACCTGTAAAAAAAAAGTTCATATATGCATACTTATTATACTGGAAAAGAGAATAAAAAACAAACAAAAAGTGCAAGAAAGTTGCAAGGAGACAGAGCAAACACATGGTATGTGATAACAAATCCCATGCCCAACTCTTCATCAACATGAAAAATATTTCTCGAGCTCCATCTGGAAGACAAAATAGAGACAACACAGAAAAAGAGAAAACAACATACATGCATTTACACATACAATGGAAGATATAAAATATTACACATTGCAAAACTAAAGGATACTACAGGGTGGGCCATTTATATGGATACACCTGATCTATGTATACACCCCATATACAACATCATACCACCAATTTTATTGTTCCAACAGTCTTGGAGGGATCTATCCAATGTGGGTTAGTGTCAGACCAATAGTGGTGGTCTTGTTTGTTAATTTCACCATTCACATACAATTATGTACCCATATAAATAGCCAAATTAAGGTGTATTCATATAAATGGCCCACCCTGTACTGTGGTCTCCTCCTCCCCAATAGCCACCCTATTCCTCTCCAGATTTATTTTCTTTAACAGTTAGTGTGCAAAATCTGCACAGTGAATGTGAAGACACACATACGCCCAACTGCCACCGCCATAACAATTCACAAGCACAACTCTTCTTCACCATGAAAAACACCTGTCGACCGCCATCTGTAAGAAAACAGAAGAGAGACAACACAAAAAAAGAGGTACCAATTTACATGCATTACCACATACCATAACAGATATAAAATACTACCCATGAAATGCACACAAAGTGACCTGTGAAAATAGATTGTTTATATATACATACATATCATACTGAAAAAGAGAAAAAAAGTCAGACAAAAAGAGTAAGAAAGTTGCAAGGAGAAAGAACAAATAGATGTTATAACAAATCCGATGCCAAACTCCTCTTCACCATGAAAAACACCTGTGGACCGCCATCTGTAAGAAAACAGAAGAGAGACAACACAAAAAAAGAGGTACCAATTTACATGCATTACCACATACCATAACAGATATAAAATACTACCCATGAAATGCACACAAAGTGACCTGTGAAAAAAGATTGTTTATATATGCATACATATCATACTGAAAAAGAGAAAAAATGTCAGACAAAAAGAGTAAGAAAGTTGCAAGGAGAAAGAACAAATAGATGTTATAACAAATCCGATGCCAAACTCCTCTTCACCATGAAAAATACTTGTCGACCGCCATCTGAAAGATAACAGAAGAGAGACAATACAAAAAAGAGATACCAACTTACATGCATTAACACATACAATAACAGATATAAAATACTACCCATGAAATGCACACAGTGACCTGTAAAAAAAAAGTTCATATATGCATACTTATTATACTGGAAAAGAGAATAAAAAACAAACAAAAAGTTCAAGAAAGTTGCAAGGAGACAGAGCAAACACATGGTATGTGATAACAAATCTAATGCCCAACTCTTCATCAACATAAAAAATATTTCTTGAGCTCCATCTGGAAGACAAAATAGAGACAACACAGAAAAAGAGAAAACAACATACATGCATTTACACATACAATGGAAGATATAAAATATTACACATTGCAAAACTAAAGGATACTACAGGGTGGGCCATTTATATGGATACACCTGATCTATGTATACACCCCATATACAACATCATACCACCAATTTTTTTGTTCCAACAGTCTTGGAGGGATCTATCCAATGTGGGTTAGTGTCAGACCAATAGTGGTGGTTTTGTTTGTTAATTTCACCATTCACATACAATTATGTACCCATATAAATAGCCAAATTAAGGTGTATTCATATAAATGGCCCACCCTGTACTGTGGCCTCCTCCTCCCCAATAGCCACCCTATTCCTCTCCAGATTTATTTTCTTTAACAGTTAGTGTGCAAAATCTGCACAGTGAATGTGAAGACACACATACGCCCAACTGCCACCGCCATAACAATTCACAAGCACAACTCTTCTTCACCATGTAAAACACTTGTCGACCGCCATCTGTAAGAAAACAGAAGAGAGACAACACAAAAAAAGAGGTACCAATTTACATGCATTACCACATACCATAACAGATATAAAATACTACCCATGAAATGCACACAAAGTGACCTGTGAAAAAAGATTGTTTATATATGCATACATATCATACTGAAAAAGAGAAAAAATGTCAGACAAAAAGAGTAAGAAAGTTGCAAGGAGAAAGAACAAATAGACGTTATAACAAATCCGATGCCAAACTCCTCTTCACCATGAAAAATACTTGTCGACCGCCATCTGAAAGATAACAGAAGAGAGACAATACAAAAAAGAGATACCAACTTACATGCATTAACACATACAATAACAGATATAAAATACTACCCATGAAATGCACACAGTGACCTGTAAAAAAAAAGTTCATATATGCATACTTATTATACTGGAAAAGAGAATAAAAAACAAACAAAAAGTGCAAGATAGTTGCAAGGAGACAGAGCAAACACATGGTATGTGATAACAAATCCCATGCCCAACTCTTCATCAACATAAAAAATATTTCTCGAGCTCCATCTGGAAGACAAAATAGAGACAACACAGAAAAAGAGAAAACGACATACATGCATTTACACATACAATGGAAGATATAAAATATTACACATTGCAAAACTAAAGGATACTACAGGGTGGGCCATTTATATGGATACACCTGATCTATGTATACACCCCATATACAACATCATACCACCAATTTTTTTGTTCCAACAGTCTTGGAGGGATCTATCCAATGTGGGTTAGTGTCAGACCAATAGTGGTGGTTTTGTTTGTTAATTTCACCATTCACATACAATTATGTACCCATATAAATAGCCAAATTAAGGTGTATTCATATAAATGGCCCACCCTGTACTGTGGCCTCCTCCTCCCCAATAGCCACCCTATTCCTCTCCAGATTTATTTTCTTTAACAGTTAGTGTGCAAAATCTGCACAGTGAATGTGAAGACACACATACGCCCAACTGCCACCGCCATAACAATTCACAAGCACAACTCTTCTTCACCATGAAAAACACTTGTCGACTGCCATCTGTAAGAAAACAGAAGAGAGACAACACAAAAAAGAGGTACCAATTTACATGCATTACCACATACCATAACAGATATAAAATACTACCCATGAAATGCACACAAAGTGACCTGTGAAAAAAGATTGTTTATATATACATACATATCATACTGAAAAAGAGAAAAAAAGTCAGACAAAAAGAGTAAGAAAGTTGCAAGGAGAAAGAACAAATAGATGTTATAACAAATCCGATGCCAAACTCCTCTTCACCATGAAAAACACCTGTGGACCGCCATCTGTAAGAAAACAGAAGAGAGACAACACAAAAAAAGAGGTACCAATTTACATGCATTATCACATACCATAAAAGATATAAAATACTACCCATGAAATGCACACAAAGTGACCTGTGAAAAAAGATTGTTTATATATGCATACATATCATACTGAAAACGAGAAAAAATGTCAGACAAAAAGAGTAAGAAAGTTGCAAGGAGAAAGAACAAATAGATGTTATAACAAATCTGATGCCAAACTCCTCTTCACCATGAAAAATACTTGTCGACCGCCATCTGAAAGATAACAGAAAAGAGACAATACAAAAAAAGAGATACCAACTTACATGCATTAACACATACAATAACAGATATAAAATACTACTTATGAAATGCACACAGTGACCTGTAAAAAAAAAGTTCATATATGCATACTTATTATACTGGAAAAGAGAATAAAAACAAACAAAAAGTGCAAGAAAGTTGCAAGGAGACAGAGCAAACACATGGTATGTGATAACAAATCCCATGCCCAACTCTTCATCAACATAAAAAATATTTCTCGAGCTCCATCTGGAAGACAAAATAGAGACAACACAGAAAAAGAGAAAACGACATACATGCATTTACACATACAATGGAAGATATAAAATATTACACATTGCAAAACTAAAGGATACTACAGGGTGGGCCATTTATATGGATACACCTGATCTATGTATACACCCCATATACAGCATCATACCACCAATTTTTTTGTTCCAACAGTCTTGGAGGGATCTATCCAATGTGGGTTAGTGTCAGACCAATAGTGGTGGTTTTGTTTGTTAATTTCACCATTCACATACAATTATATACCGATATAAATAGCCAAATTAAGGTGTATTCATATAAATGGCCCACCCTGTACTGTGGCCTCCTCCTCCCCAATAGCCACCCTATTCCTCTCCAGATTTATTTTCTTTAACAGTTAGTGTGCAAAATCTGCACAGTGAATGTAAAGACACACATACGCCCAACTGCCACCGCCATAACAATTCACAAGCACAACTCTTCTTCACCATGAAAAACACCTGTCGACCGCCATCTGTAAGAAAACAGAAGAGAGACAACACAAAAAAAGAGGTACCAATTTACATGCATTACCACATACCATAACAGATATAAAATACTACCCATGAAATGCACACAAAGTGACCTGTGAAAAAAGATTGTTTATATATGCATACATATCATACTGAAAACGAGAAAAAATGTCAGACAAAAAGAGTAAGAAAGTTGCAAGGAGAAAGAACAAATAGATGTTATAACAAATCCGATGCCAAACTCCTCTTCACCATGAAAAACACCTGTCGACCGCCATCTGTAAGAAAACAGAAGAGAGACAACACAAAAAAAGAGGTACCAATTTACATGCATTACCACATACCATAACAGATATAAAATACTACCCATGAAATGCACACAAAGTGACCTGTGAAAAAAGATTGTTTATATATGCATACATATATAAATGAAAAAGAGAAAAAATGTCAGACAAAAAGAGTAAGAAAGTTGCAAGGAGAAAGAACAAATAGATGTTATAACAAATCCGATGCCAAACTCCTCTTCACCATGAAAAATACTTGTCGACCGCCATCTGAAAGATAACAGAAGAGAGACAATACAAAAAAGAGATACCAACTTACATGCATTAACACATACAATAACAGATATAAAATACTACCCATGAAATGCACACAGTGACCTGTAAAAAAAAAGTTCATATATGCATACTTATTATACTGGAAAAGAGAATAAAAAACAAACAAAAAGTTCAAGAAAGTTGCAAGGAGACAGAGCAAACACATGGTATGTGATAACAAATCCAATGCCCAACTCTTCATCAACATAAAAAATATTTCTTGAGCTCCATCTGGAAGACAAAATAGAGACAACACAGAAAAAGAGAAAACAACATACATGCATTTACACATACAATGGAAGATATAAAATATTACACATTGCAAAACTAAAGGATACTACAGGGTGGGCCATTTATATGGATACACCTGATCTATGTATACACCCCATATACAACATCATACCACCAATTTTTTTTGTTCCAACAGTCTTGGAGGGATCTATCCAATGTGGGTTAGTGTCAGACCAATAGTGGTGGTTTTGTTTGTTAATTTCACCATTCACATACAATTAAATACCCATATAAATAGCCAAATTAAGGTGTATTCATATAAATGGCCCACCCTGTACTGTGGCCTCCTCCTCCCCAATAGCCACCCTATTCCTCTCCAGATTTAATTTCTTTAACAGTTAGTGTGCAAAATCTGCACAGTGAATGTGAAGACACACATACGCCCAACTGCCACCGCCATAACAATTCACAAGCACAACTCTTCTTCACCATGAAAAACACTTGTCGACCGTCATCTGTAAGGAAACAGAAGAGAGACAACACAAAAAAAGAGGTACCAATTTACATGCATTACCACATACCATAACAGATATAAAATACTACCCATGAAATGCACACAAAGTGACCTGTGAAAAAAGATTGTTTATATATGCATACATATCATACTGAAAACGAGAAAAAATGTCAGACAAAAAGAGTAAGAAAGTTGCAAGGAGAAAGAACAAATAGATGTTATAACAAATCCGATGCCAAACTCCTCTTTACCATGAAAAATACTTGTCGACCGCCATCTGAAAGATAACAGAAGAGAGACAATACAAAAAAGAGATACCAACTTACATGCATTAACACATACAATAACAGATATAAAATACTACCCATGAAATGCACACAAAGTGACCTGTGAAAAAAGATTGTTTATATATACATACATATCATACTGAAAAAGAGAAAAAAAGTCAGACAAAAAGAGTAAGAAAGTTGCAAGGAGAAAGAACAAATAGATGTTATAACAAATCCGATGCCAAACTCCTCTTCACCATGAAAAACACCTGTGGACCGCCATCTGTAAGATAACAGAAAAGAGACAATACAAAAAAAGAGATACCAACTTACATGCATTAACACATACAATAACAGATATAAAATACTACCCATGAAATGCACACAGTGACCTGTAAAAAAAAAGCTCATATATGCATACTTATTATACTGGAAAAGAGAATAAAAAACAAACAAAAAGTGCAAGAAAGTTGCAAGGAGACAGAGCAAACACATGGTATGTGATAACAAATCCCATTCCCAACTCTTCATCAACATAAAAAATATTTCTCGAGCTCCATCTGGAAGACAAAATAGAGACAACACAGAAAAAGAGAAAACGACATACATGCATTTACACATACAATGGAAGATATAAAATATTACACATTGCAAAACTAAAGGATACTACAGGGTGGGCCATTTATATGGATACACCTGATCTATGTATACACCCCATATACAACATCATACCACCAATTTTTTTGTTCCAACAGTCTTGGAGGGATCTATCCAATGTGGGGTAGTGTCAGACCAATAGTGGTGGTTTTGTTTGTTAATTTCACCATTCACATACAATTATGTACCCATATAAATAGCCAAATTAAGGTGTATTCATATAAATGGCCCACCCTGTACTGTGGCCTCCTCCTCCCCAATAGCCACCCTATTCCTCTCCAGATTTATTTTCTTTAACAGTTAGTGTGCAAAATCTGCACAGTGAATGTGAAGACACACATACGCCCAACTTCCACCGCCATAACAATTCACAAGCACAACTCTTCTTCACCATGAAAAACACCTGTCGACCGCCATCTGTAAGAAAACAGAAGAGAGACAACACAAAAAAAGAGGTACCAATTTACATGCATTACCACATACCATAACAGATATAAAATACTACCCATGAAATGCACACAAAGTGACCTGTGAAAAAAGATTGTTTATATATACATACATATCATACTGAAAAAGAGAAAAAAAGTCAGACAAAAAGAGTCAGAAAGTTGCAAGGAGAAAGAACAAATAGATGTTATAACAAATCTGATGCCAAACTCCTCTTCACCATGAAAAACACCTGTCGACCGCCATCTGTAAGAAAACAGAAGAGAGACAACACAAAAAAAGAGATACCAACTTACATGCATTAACACATACAATAACAGATATAAAATACTACCCATGAAATGCACACAGTGACCTGTAAAAAAAAAAGTTCATATATGCATACTTATTATACTGGAAAAGAGAATAAAAAACAAACAAAAAGTGCAAGAAAGTTGCAAGGAGACAGAGCAAACACATGGTATGTGATAACAAATCCCATGCCCAACTCTTCATCAACATAAAAAATATTTCTCGAGCTCCATCTGGAAGACAAAATAGAGACAACACAGAAAAAGAGAAAACAACATACATGCATTTACACATACAATGGAAGATATAAAATATTACACATTGCAAAACTAAAGGATACTACAGGGTGGGCCATTTATATGGATACACCTGATCTATGTATACACCCCATATACAACATCATACCACCAATTTTTTTGTTCCAACAGTCTTGGAGGGATATATCCAATGTGGGTTAGTGTCAGACCAATAGTGGTGGTTTTGTTTGTTAATTTCACCATTCACATACAATTATGTACCCATATAAATAGCCAAATTAAAGAGAACCCAAGGTGTGTTTAAAGAATGTTATCTGCATACAGAGGCTGGATCTGCCTATACAGCCCAGCCTCTGTTGCTATCCCAAACCCCACTAAGGTCCCCCTGCACTCTGCAATCCCTCATAAATCACAGCCATGCTGTGAGTCTATGTTTACATCTGTAATGTCAGTCTCAGCTGCTCCCCCGCCTCCTGCATAGCTCCAGTCCCTGCCCCCGTCCCTTCCCTCCAATCAGCAGGGAGGGAAGGGATGCAGGCGGGGACTGGAGTTCTGCACGAGGCGGGGAGAGCAGCAGACTGACACTATAGAGATAAACACAGCCAGCTCTGACAAGCTGTTTGTCAGCAGCACGGCTGTGATTTATGAGGGATTGCAGAGTGCAGGGGGGCCTTAGGGAGGTTTGGGATAGCAACAGAGGCTGGGCTGTATAGGCAGATCCAGCCTCTGTATGCAGATAATATTCTTCAAACCCACCTCGGGTTCTCTTTAAGGTGTATTCATTAAAATGGCCCACCCTGTACTGTGGCCTCCTCCTCCCCAATAGCCACCCTATTCCTCTCCAGATTTATTTTCTTTAACAGTTAGTGTGCAAAATCTGCACAGTGAATGTGAAGACACACATACGCCCAACTGCCACCGCCATAACAATTCACAAGCACAACTCTTCTTCACCATGAAAAACACCTGTCGACCGCCATCTGTAAGAAAACAGAAGAGAGACAACACAAAAAAAGAGGTACCAATTTACATGCATTACCACATACCATAACAGATATAAAATACTACCCATGAAATGCACACAAAGTGACCTGTGAAAAAAGATTGTTTATATATGCATACATATCATACTGAAAAAGAGAAAAAATGTCAGACAAAAAGAGTAAGAAAGTTGCAAGGAGAAAGAACAAATAGATGTTATAACAAATCTGATGCCAAACTCCTCTTCACCATGAAAAATACTTGTCGACCGCCATCTGAAAGATAACAGAAGAGAGACAATACAAAAAAGAGAGGTACCAACTTACATATATTAACACATACAATAACAGATATAAAATACTACCCATGAAATGCACACAGTGACCTGTAAAAAAAAAGTTCATATATGCATACTTATTATACTGGAAAAGAGAATAAAAAACAAACAAAAAGTGCAAGAAAGTTGCAAGGAGACAGAGCAAACACATGGTATGTGATAACAAATCCCATGCCCAACTCTTCATCAACATAAATAATATTTCTCGAGCTCCATCTGGAAGACAAAATAGAGACAACACAGAAAAAGAGAAAACGACATACATGCATTTACACATACAATGGAAGATATAAAATATTACACATTGCAAAACTAAAGGATACTACAGGGTGGGCCATTTATATGGATACACCTGATCTATGTATACACCCCATATACAACATCATACCACCAATTTTTTGGTTCCAACAGTCTTGGAGGGATCTATCCAATGTGGGTTAGTGTCAGACCAATAGTGGTGGTTTTGTTTGTTAATTTCACCATTCACATACAATTATGTACCCATATAAATAGCCAAATTAAGGTGTATTCATATAAATGGCCCAACCTGTACTGTGGCCTCCTCCTCCCCAATAGCCACCCTATTCCTCTCCAGATTTATTTTCTTTAACAGTTAGTGTGCAAAATCTGCACAGTGAATGTGAAGACACACATACGCCCAACTGCCACCGCCATAACAATTCACAAGCACAACTCTTCTTCACCATGAAAAACACCTGTCGACCGCCATCTGTAAGAAAACAGAAGAGAGACAACACAAAAAAAGAGGTACCAATTTACATGCATTACCACATACCATAACAGATATAAACTACTACCCATGAAATGCACACAAAGTGACCTGTGAAAAAAGATTGTTTATATATACATACATATCATACTGAAAAAGAGAAAAAAAGTCAGACAAAAAGAGTAAGAAAGTTGCAAGGAGAAAGAACAAATAGATGTTATAACAAATCCGATGCCAAACTCCTCTTCACCATGAAAAATACTTGTCGACCGCCATCTGAAAGATAACAGAAGAGAGACAATACAAAAAAGAGATACCAACTTACATATATTAACACATACAATAACAGATATAAAATACTACCCATGAAATGCACACAGTGACCTGTAAAAAAAAAGTTCATATATGCATACTTATTATACTGGAAAAGAGAATAAAAAACAAACGAAAAGTGCAAGAAAGTTGCAAGGAGACAGAGCAAACACATGGTATGTGATAACAAATCCCATGCCCAACTCTTCATCAACATAAAAAATATTTCTCGAGCTCCATCTGGAAGACAAAATAGAGACAACACAGAAAAAGAGAAAACGACATACATGCATTTACACATACAATGGAAGATATAAAATATTACACATTGCAAAACTAAAGGATACTACAGGGTGGGCCATTTATATGGATACACCTGATCTATGTATACACCCCATATACAACATCATACCACCAATTTTTTGGTTCCAACAGTCTTGGAGGGATCTATCCAATGTGGGTTAGTGTCAGACCAATAGTGGTGGTTTTGTTTGTTAATTTCACCATTCACATACAATTATGTACCCATATAAATAGCCAAATTAAGGTGTATTCATATAAATGGCCCAACCTGTACTGTGGCCTCCTCCTCCCCAATAGCCACCCTATTCCTCTCCAGATTTATTTTCTTTAACAGTTAGTGTGCAAAATCTGCACAGTGAATGTGAAGACACACATACGCCCAACTGCCACCGCCATAACAATTCACAAGCACAACTCTTCTTCACCATGAAAAACACCTGTCGACCGCCATCTGTAAGAAAACAGAAGAGAGACAACACAAAAAAAGAGGTACCAATTTACATGCATTACCACATACCATAACAGATATAAAATACTACCCATGAAATGCACACAAAGTGACCTGTGAAAAAAGATTGTTTATATATACATACATATCATACTGAAAAAGAGAAAAAATGTCAGACAAAAAGAGTAAGAAAGTTGCAAGGAGAAAGAACAAATAGATGTTATAACAAATCCGATGCCAAACTCCTCTTCACCATGAAAAACACCTGTCGACCGCCATCTGTAAGAAAACAGAAGAGAGACAACACAAAAAAAGAGGTACCAATTTACATGCATTACCACATACCATAACAGATATAAAATACTACCCATGAAATGCACACAGTGACCTGTAAAAAAAAGTTCATATATGCATACTTATTATACTGGAAAAGAGAATAAAAAACAAACAAAAAGTTCAAGAAAGTTGCAAGGAGACAGAGCAAACACATGGTATGTGATAACAAATCCAATGCCCAACTCTTCATCAACATAAAAAATATTTCTTGAGCTCCATCTGGAAGACAAAATAGAGACAACACAGAAAAAGAGAAAACAACATACATGCATTTACACATACAATGGAAGATATAAAATATTACACATTGCAAAACTAAAGGATACTACAGGGTGGGCCATTTATATGGATACACCTGATCTATGTATACACCCCATATACAACATCATACCACCAATTTTTTTGTTCCAACAGTCTTGGAGGGATCTATCCAATGTGGGTTAGTGTCAGACCAATAGTGGTGGTTTTGTTTGTTAATTTCACCATTCACATACAATTATGTACCCATATAAATAGCCAAATTAAGGTGTATTCATATAAATGGCCCACCCTGTACTGTGGCCTCCTCCTCCCCAATAGCCACCCTATTCCTCTCCAGATTTATTTTCTTTAACAGTTAGTGTGCAAAATCTGCACAGTGAATGTGAAGACACACATACGCCCAACTGCCACCGCCATAACAATTCACAAGCACAACTCTTCTTCACCATGAAAAACACTTGTCGACCGCCATCTGTAAGAAAACAGAAGAGAGACAACACAAAAAAAGATGTACCAATTTACATGCATTACCACATACCATAACAGATATAAAATACTACCCATGAAATGCACACAAAGTGACCTGTGAAAAAAGATTGTTTATATATGCATACATATCATACTGAAAAAGAGAAAAAATGTCAGACAAAAAGAGTAAGAAAGTTGCAAGGAGAAAGAACAAATAGACGTTATAACAAATCCGATGCCAAACTCCTCTTCACCATGAAAAATACTTGTCGACCGCCATCTGAAAGATAACAGAAGAGAGACAATACAAAAAAGAGATACCAACTTACATGCATTAACACATACAATAACAGATATAAAATACTACCCATGAAATGCACACAGTGACCTGTAAAAAAAAAGTTCATATATGCATACTTATTATACTGGAAAAGAGAATAAAAAACAAACAAAAAGTGCAAGATAGTTGCAAGGAGACAGAGCAAACACATGGTATGTGATAACAAATCCCATGCCCAACTCTTCATCAACATAAAAAATATTTCTCGAGCTCCATCTGGAAGACAAAATAGAGACAACACAGAAAAAGAGAAAACGACATACATGCATTTACACATACAATGGAAGATATAAAATATTACACATTGCAAAACTAAAGGATACTACAGGGTGGGCCATTTATATGGATACACCTGATCTATGTATACACCCCATATACAACATCATACCACCAATTTTTTTGTTCCAACAGTCTTGGAGGGATCTATCCAATGTGGGTTAGTGTCAGACCAATAGTGGTGGTTTTGTTTGTTAATTTCACCATTCACATACAATTATGTACCCATATAAATAGCCAAATTAAGGTGTATTCATATAAATGGCCCACCCTGTACTGTGGCCTCCTCCTCCCCAATAGCCACCCTATTCCTCTCCAGATTTATTTTCTTTAACAGTTAGTGTGCAAAATCTGCACAGTGAATGTGAAGACACACATACGCCCAACTGCCACCGCCATAACAATTCACAAGCACAACTCTTCTTCACCATGAAAAACACTTGTCGACTGCCATCTGTAAGAAAACAGAAGAGAGACAACACAAAAAAGAGGTACCAATTTACATGCATTACCACATACCATAACAGATATAAAATACTACCCATGAAATGCACACAAAGTGACCTGTGAAAAAAGATTGTTTATATATACATACATATCATACTGAAAAAGAGAAAAAAAGTCAGACAAAAAGAGTAAGAAAGTTGCAAGGAGAAAGAACAAATAGATGTTATAACAAATCCGATGCCAAACTCCTCTTCACCATGAAAAACACCTGTGGACCGCCATCTGTAAGAAAACAGAAGAGAGACAACACAAAAAAAGAGGTACCAATTTACATGCATTACCACATACCATAACAGATATAAAATACTACCCATGAAATGCACACAAAGTGACCTGTGAAAAAAGATTGTTTATATATACATACATATCATACTGAAAAAGAGAAAAAAAGTCAGACAAAAAGAGTAAGAAAGTTGCAAGGAGAAAGAACAAATAGATGTTATAACAAATCCGATGCCAAACTCCTCTTCACCATGAAAAACACCTGTGGACCGCCATCTGTAAGATAACAGAAAAGAGACAATACAAAAAAAGAGATACCAACTTACATGCATTAACACATACAATAACAGATATAAAATACTACCCATGAAATGCACACAGTGACCTGTAAAAAAAAAGCTCATATATGCATACTTATTATACTGGAAAAGAGAATAAAAAACAAACAAAAAGTGCAAGAAAGTTGCAAGGAGACAGAGCAAACACATGGTATGTGATAACAAATCCCATTCCCAACTCTTCATCAACATAAAAAATATTTCTCGAGCTCCATCTGGAAGACAAAATAGAGACAACACAGAAAAAGAGAAAACGACATACATGCATTTACACATACAATGGAAGATATAAAATATTACACATTGCAAAACTAAAGGATACTACAGGGTGGGCCATTTATATGGATACACCTGATCTATGTATACACCCCATATACAACATCATACCACCAATTTTTTTGTTCCAACAGTCTTGGAGGGATCTATCCAATGTGGGGTAGTGTCAGACCAATAGTGGTGGTTTTGTTTGTTAATTTCACCATTCACATACAATTATGTACCCATATAAATAGCCAAATTAAGGTGTATTCATATAAATGGCCCACCCTGTACTGTGGCCTCCTCCTCCCCAATAGCCACCCTATTCCTCTCCAGATTTATTTTCTTTAACAGTTAGTGTGCAAAATCTGCACAGTGAATGTGAAGACACACATACGCCCAACTTCCACCGCCATAACAATTCACAAGCACAACTCTTCTTCACCATGAAAAACACCTGTCGACCGCCATCTGTAAGAAAACAGAAGAGAGACAACACAAAAAAAGAGGTACCAATTTACATGCATTACCACATACCATAACAGATATAAAATACTACCCATGAAATGCACACAAAGTGACCTGTGAAAAAAGATTGTTTATATATACATACATATCATACTGAAAAAGAGAAAAAAAGTCAGACAAAAAGAGTCAGAAAGTTGCAAGGAGAAAGAACAAATAGATGTTATAACAAATCTGATGCCAAACTCCTCTTCACCATGAAAAACACCTGTCGACCGCCATCTGTAAGAAAACAGAAGAGAGACAACACAAAAAAAGAGATACCAACTTACATGCATTAACACATACAATAACAGATATAAAATACTACCCATGAAATGCACACAGTGACCTGTAAAAAAAAAAGTTCATATATGCATACTTATTATACTGGAAAAGAGAATAAAAAACAAACAAAAAGTGCAAGAAAGTTGCAAGGAGACAGAGCAAACACATGGTATGTGATAACAAATCCCATGCCCAACTCTTCATCAACATAAAAAATATTTCTCGAGCTCCATCTGGAAGACAAAATAGAGACAACACAGAAAAAGAGAAAACAACATACATGCATTTACACATACAATGGAAGATATAAAATATTACACATTGCAAAACTAAAGGATACTACAGGGTGGGCCATTTATATGGATACACCTGATCTATGTATACACCCCATATACAACATCATACCACCAATTTTTTTGTTCCAACAGTCTTGGAGGGATATATCCAATGTGGGTTAGTGTCAGACCAATAGTGGTGGTTTTGTTTGTTAATTTCACCATTCACATACAATTATGTACCCATATAAATAGCCAAATTAAAGAGAACCCGAGGTGTGTTTAAAGAATGTTATCTGCATACAGAGGCTGGATCTGCCTATACAGCCCAGCCTCTGTTGCTATCCCAAACCCCACTAAGGTCCCCCTGCACTCTGCAATCCCTCATAAATCACAGCCATGCTGTGAGTCTATGTTTACATCTGTAATGTCAGTCTCAGCTGCTCCCCCGCCTCCTGCATAGCTCCAGTCCCTGCCCCCGTCCCTTCCCTCCAATCAGCAGGGAGGGAAGGGATGCAGGCGGGGACTGGAGTTCTGCACGAGGCGGGGAGAGCAGCAGACTGACACTATAGAGATAAACACAGCCAGCTCTGACAAGCTGTTTGTCAGCAGCACGGCTGTGATTTATGAGGGATTGCAGAGTGCAGGGGGGCCTTAGGGAGGTTTGGGATAGCAACAGAGGCTGGGCTGTATAGGCAGATCCAGCCTCTGTATGCAGATAATATTCTTCAAACCCACCTCGGGTTCTCTTTAAGGTGTATTCATATAAATGGCCCACCCTGTACTGTGGCCTCCTCCTCCCCAATAGCCACCCTATTCCTCTCCAGATTTATTTTCTTTAACAGTTAGTGTGCAAAATCTGCACAGTGAATGTGAAGACACACATACGCCCAACTGCCACCGCCATAACAATTCACAAGCACAACTCTTCTTCACCATGAAAAACACCTGTCGACCGCCATCTGTAAGAAAACAGAAGAGAGACAACACAAAAAAAGAGGTACCAATTTACATGCATTACCACATACCATAACAGATATAAAATACTACCCATGAAATGCACACAAAGTGACCTGTGAAAAAAGATTGTTTATATATGCATACATATCATACTGAAAAAGAGAAAAAATGTCAGACAAAAAGAGTAAGAAAGTTGCAAGGAGAAAGAACAAATAGATGTTATAACAAATCTGATGCCAAACTCCTCTTCACCATGAAAAATACTTGTCGACCGCCATCTGAAAGATAACAGAAGAGAGACAATACAAAAAAGAGAGGTACCAACTTACATATATTAACACATACAATAACAGATATAAAATACTACCCATGAAATGCACACAGTGACCTGTAAAAAAAAAGTTCATATATGCATACTTATTATACTGGAAAAGAGAATAAAAAACAAACAAAAAGTGCAAGAAAGTTGCAAGGAGACAGAGCAAACACATGGTATGTGATAACAAATCCCATGCCCAACTCTTCATCAACATAAATAATATTTCTCGAGCTCCATCTCGAAGACAAAATAGAGACAACACAGAAAAAGAGAAAACGACATACATGCATTTACACATACAATGGAAGATATAAAATATTACACATTGCAAAACTAAAGGATACTACAGGGTGGGCCATTTATATGGATACACCTGATCTATGTATACACCCCATATACAACATCATACCACCAATTTTTTGGTTCCAACAGTCTTGGAGGGATCTATCCAATGTGGGTTAGTGTCAGACCAATAGTGGTGGTTTTGTTTGTTAATTTCACCATTCACATACAATTATGTACCCATATAAATAGCCAAATTAAGGTGTATTCATATAAATGGCCCAACCTGTACTGTGGCCTCCTCCTCCCCAATAGCCACCCTATTCCTCTCCAGATTTATTTTCTTTAACAGTTAGTGTGCAAAATCTGCACAGTGAATGTGAAGACACACATACGCCCAACTGCCACCGCCATAACAATTCACAAGCACAACTCTTCTTCACCATGAAAAACACCTGTCGACCGCCATCTGTAAGAAAACAGAAGAGAGACAACACAAAAAAAGAGGTACCAATTTACATGCATTAGCACATACCATAACAGATATAAACTACTACCCATGAAATGCACACAAAGTGACCTGTGAAAAAAGATTGTTTATATATACATACATATCATACTGAAAAAGAGAAAAAAAGTCAGACAAAAAGAGTAAGAAAGTTGCAAGGAGAAAGAACAAATAGATGTTATAACAAATCCGATGCCAAACTCCTCTTCACCATGAAAAATACTTGTCGACCGCCATCTGAAAGATAACAGAAGAGAGACAATACAAAAAAGAGATACCAACTTACATATATTAACACATACAATAACAGATATAAAATACTACCCATGAAATGCACACAGTGACCTGTAAAAAAAAAGTTCATATATGCATACTTATTATACTGGAAAAGAGAATAAAAAACAAACGAAAATGCAAGAAAGTTGCAAGGAGACAGAGCAAACACATGGTATGTGATAACAAATCCCATGCCCAACTCTTCATCAACATAAAAAATATTTCTCGAGCTCCATCTGGAAGACAAAATAGAGACAACACAGAAAAAGAGAAAACGACATACATGCATTTACACATACAATGGAAGATATAAAATATTACACATTGCAAAACTAAAGGATACTACAGGGTGGGCCATTTATATGGATACACCTGATCTATGTATACACCCCATATACAACATCATACCACCAATTTTTTGGTTCCAACAGTCTTGGAGGGATCTATCCAATGTGGGTTAGTGTCAGACCAATAGTGGTGGTTTTGTTTGTTATTTCACCATTCACATACAATTATGTACCCATATAAATAGCCAAATTAAGGTGTATTCATATAAATGGCCCAACCTGTACTGTGGCCTCCTCCTCCCCAATAGCCACCCTATTCCTCTCCAGATTTATTTTCTTTAACAGTTAGTGTGCAAAATCTGCACAGTGAATGTGAAGACACACATACGCCCAACTGCCACCGCCATAACAATTCACAAGCACAACTCTTCTTCACCATGAAAAACACCTGTCGACCGCCATCTGTAAGAAAACAGAAGAGAGACAACACAAAAAAAGAGGTACCAATTTACATGCATTACCACATACCATAACAGATATAAAATACTACCCATGAAATGCACACAAAGTGACCTGTGAAAAAAGATTGTTTATATATACATACATATCATACTGAAAAAGAGAAAAAATGTCAGACAAAAAGAGTAAGAAAGTTGCAAGGAGAAAGAACAAATAGATGTTATAACAAATCCGATGCCAAACTCCTCTTCACCATGAAAAACACCTGTCGACCGCCATCTGTAAGAAAACAGAAGAGAGACAACACAAAAAAAGAGGTACCAATTTACATGCATTACCACATACCATAACAGATATAAAATACTACCCATGAAATGCACACAAAGTGACCTGTGAAAAAAGATTGTTTATATATGCATACGTATCATACTGAAAAAGAGAAAAAATGTCAGACAAAAAGAGTAAGAAAGTTGCAAGGAGAAAGAACAAATAGATGTTATAACAAATCCGATGCCAAACTCCTCTTCACCATGAAAAATACTTGTCAACCGCCATCTGAAAGATAACAGAAGAGAGACAATACAAAAAAGAGATACCAACTTACATGCATTAACACATACAATAACAGATATAAAATACTACCCATGAAATGCACACAGTGACCTGTAAAAAAAAGTTCATATATGCATACTTATTATACTGGAAAAGAGAATAAAAAACAAACAAAAAGTTCAAGAAAGTTGCAAGGAGACAGAGCAAACACATGGTATGTGATAACAAATCCAATGCCCAACTCTTCATCAACATAAAAAATATTTCTCGAGCTCCATCTGGAAGACAAAATAGAGACAACACAGAAAAAGAGAAAACAACATACATGCATTTACACATACAATGGAAGATATAAAATATTACACATTGCAAAACTAAAGGATACTACAGGGTGGGCCATTTATATGGATACACCTGATCTATGTATACACCCCATATACAACATCATACCACCAATTTTTTTGTTCCAACAGTCTTGGAGGGATCTATCCAATGTGGGTTAGTGTCAGACCAATAGTGGTGGTTTTGTTTGTTAATTTCACCATTCACATACAATTATGTACCCATATAAATAGCCAAATTAAGGTGTATTCATATAAATGGCCCACCCTGTACTGTGGCCTCCTCCTCCCCAATAGCCACCCTATTCCTCTCCAGATTTATTTTCTTTAACAGTTAGTGTGCAAAATCTGCACAGTGAATGTGAAGACACACATACGCCCAACTGCCACCGCCATAACAATTCACAAGCACAACTCTTCTTCACCATGAAAAACACTTGTCGACCGTCATCTGTAAGGAAACAGAAGAGAGACAACACAAAAAAAGTGGTACCAATTTACATGCATTACCACATACCATAACAGATATAAAATACTACCCATGCAATGCACACAAAGTGACCTGTGAAAAAAGATTGTTTATATATACATACATATCATACTGAAAAAGAGAAAAAAAGTCAGACAAAAAGAGTAAGAAAGTTGCAAGGAGAAAGAACAAATAGATGTTATAACAAATCCGATGCCAAACTCCTCTTCACCATGAAAAACACCTGTGGACCGCCATCTGTAAGATAACAGAAAAGAGACAATACAAAAAAAGAGATACCAACTTACATGCATTAACACATACAATAACAGATATAAAATACTACCCATGAAATGCACACAGTGACCTGTAAAAAAAAAGTTCATATATGCATACTTATTATACTGGAAAAGAGAATAAAAAACAAACGAAAAGTGCAAGAAAGTTGCAAGGAGACAGAGCAAACACATGGTATGTGATAACAAATCCCATGCCCAACTCTTCATCAACATAAAAAATATTTCTCGAGCTCCATCTGGAAGACAAAATAGAGACAACACAGAAAAAGAGAAAACGACATACATGCATTTACACATACAATGGAAGATATAAAATATTACACATTGCAAAACTAAAGGATACTACAGGGTGGGCCATTTATATGGATACACCTGATCTATGTATACACCCCATATACAACATCATACCACCAATTTTTTTGTTCCAACAGTCTTGGAGGGATCTATCCAATGTGGGTTAGTGTCAGACCAATAGTGGTGGTTTTGTTTGTTAATTTCACCATTCACATACAATTATGTACCCATATAAATAGCCAAATTAAGGTGTATTCATATAAATGGCCCACCCTGTACTGTGGCCTCCTCCTCCCCAATAGCCACCCTATTCCTCTCCAGATTTATTTTCTTTAACAGTTAGTGTGCAAAATCTGCACAGTGAATGTGAAGACACACATACGCCCAACTGCCACCGCCATAACATTTCACAAGCACAACTCTTCTTCACCATGAAAAACACCTGTCGACCGCCATCTGTAAGAAAACAGAAGAGAGACAACACAAAAAAAGAGGTACCAATTTACATGCATTACCACATACCATAACAGATATAAAATACTACCCATGAAATGCACACAAAGTGACCTGTGAAAAAAGATTGTTTATATATGCATACATATCATACTGAAAAAGAGAAAAAATGTCAGACAAAAAGAGTAAGAAAGTTGCAAGGAGAAAGAACAAATAGATGTTATAACAAATCCGATGCCAAACTCCTCTTCACCATGAAAAATACTTGTCGACCGCCATCTGAAAGATAACAGAAGAGAGACAATACAAAAAAGAGATACCAACTTACATGCATTAACACATACAATAACAGATATAAAATACTACCCATGAAATGCACACAGTGACCTGTAAAAAAAAAGTTCATATATGCATACTTATTATACTGGAAAAGAGAATAAAAAACAAACAAAAAGTTCAAGAAAGTTGCAAGGAGACAGAGCAAACACATGGTATGTGATAACAAATCCAATGCCCAACTCTTCATCAACATAAAAAATATTTCTCGAGCTCCATCTGGAAGACAAAATAGAGACAACACAGAAAAAGAGAAAACAACATACATGCATTTACACATACAATGGAAGATATAAAATATTACACATTGCAAAACTAAAGGATACTACAGGGTGGGCCATTTATATGGATACACCTGATCTATGTATACACCCCATATACAACATCATACCACCAATTTTTTTGTTCCAACAGTCTTGGAGGGATCTATCCAATGTGGGTTAGTGTCAGACCAATAGTGGTGGTTTTGTTTGTTAATTTCACCATTCACATACAATTATGTACCCATATAAATAGCCAAATTAAGGTGTATTCATATAAATGGCCCACCCTGTACTGTGGCCTCCTCCTCCCCAATAGCCACCCTATTCCTCTCCAGATTTATTTTCTTTAACAGTTAGTGTGCAAAATCTGCACAGTGAATGTGAAGACACACATACGCCCAACTGCCACCGCCATAACAATTCACAAGCACAACTCTTCTTCACCATGAAAAACACTTGTCGACCGTCATCTGTAAGGAAACAGAAGAGAGACAACACAAAAAAAGAGGTACCAATTTACATGCATTACCACATACCATAACAGATATAAAATACTACCCATGAAATGCACACAAAGTGACCTGTGAAAAAAGATTGTTTATATATACATACATATCATACTGAAAAAGAGAAAAAAAGTCAGACAAAAAGAGTAAGAAAGTTGCAAGGAGAAAGAACAAATAGATGTTATAACAAATCCGATGCCAAACTCCTCTTCACCATGAAAAACACCTGTCGACCGCCATCTGTAAGGAAACAGAAGAGAGACAACACAAAAAAAGAGGTACCAATTTACATGCATTACCACATACCATAACAGATATAAAATACTACCCATGAAATGCACACAAAGTGACCTGTGAAAAAAGATTGTTTATATATACATACATATCATACTGAAAAAGAGAAAAAAAGTCAGACAAAAAGAGTAAGAAAGTTGCAAGGAGAAAGAACAAATAGATGTTATAACAAATCCGATGCCAAACTCCTCTTCACCATGAAAAACACCTGTGGACCGCCATCTGTAAGATAACAGAAAAGAGACAATACAAAAAAAGAGATACCAACTTACATGCATTAACACATACAATAACAGATATAAAATACTACCCATGAAATGCACACAAAGTGACCTGTGAAAAAAGATTGTTTATATATGCATACATATCATACTGAAAACGAGAAAAAATGTCAGACAAAAAGAGTAAGAAAGTTGCAAGGAGAAAGAACAAATAGATGTTATAACAAATCTGATGCCAAACTCCTCGTCACCATGAAAAATACTTGTCGACCGCCATCTGAAAGATAACAGAAAAGAGACAATACAAAAAAAGAGATACCAACTTACATGCATTAACACATACAATAACAGATATAAAATACTACCCATGAAATGCACACAGTGACCTGTAAAAACAAAGTTCATATATGCATACTTATTATACTGGAAAAGAGAATAAAAAACAAACAAAAAGTGCAAGAAAGTTGCAAGGAGACAGAGCAAACACATGGTATGTGATAACAAATCCCATTCCCAACTCTTCATCAACATAAAAAATATTTCTCGAGCTCCATCTGGAAGACAAAATAGAGACAACACAGAAAAAGAGAAAACGACATACATGCATTTACACATACAATGGAAGATATAAAATATTACACATTGCAAAACTAAAGGATACTACAGGGTGGGCCATTTATATGGATACACCTGATCTATGTATACACCCCATATACAACATCATACCACCAATTTTTTTGTTCCAACAGTCTTGGAGGGATCTATCCAATGTGGGGTAGTGTCAGACCAATAGTGGTGGTTTTGTGTGTTAATTTCACCATTCACATACAATTATGTACCCATATAAATAGCCAAATTAAGGTGTATTCATATAAATGGCCCACCCTGTACTGTGGCCTCCTCCTCCCCAATAGCCACCCTATTCCTCTCCAGATTTATTTTCTTTAACAGTTAGTGTGCAAAATCTGCACAGTGAATGTGAAGACACACATACGCCCAACTGCCACCACCATAACAATTCACAAGCACAACTCTTCTTCACCATGAAAAACACCTGTCGACCGCCATCTGTAAGAAAACAGAAGAGAGACAACACAAAAAAAGAGGTACCAATTTACATGCATTACCACATACCATAACAGATATAAAATACTACCCATGAAATGCACACAAAGTGACCTGTGAAAAAAGATTGTTTATATATACATACATATCATACTGAAAAAGAGAAAAAAAGTCAGACAAAAAGAGTAAGAAAGTTGCAAGGAGAAAGAACAAATAGATGTTATAACAAATCCGATGCCAAACTCCTCTTCACCATGAAAAACACCTGTCGACCGCCATCTGTAAGAAAACAGAAGAGAGACAACACAAAAAAAGAGGTACCAATTTACATGTATTACCACATACCATAACAGATATAAAATACTACCCATGAAATGCACACAAAGTGACCTGTGAAAAAAGATTGTTTATATATGCATACATATCATACTGAAAACGAGAAAAAATGTCAGACAAAAAGAGTAAGAAAGTTGCAAGGAGAAAGAACAAATAGATGTTATAACAAATCTGATGCCAAACTCCTCTTCACCATGAAAAATACTTGTCGACCGCCATCTGAAAGATAACAGAAAAGAGACAATACAAAAAAAGAGATACCAACTTACATGCATTAACACATACAATAACAGATATAAAATACTACCCATGAAATGCACACAGTGACCTGTAAAAAAAAAGTTCATATATGCATACTTATTATACTGGAAAAGAGAATAAAAAACAAACAAAAAGTGCAAGAAAGTTGCAAGGAGACAGAGCAAACACATGGGGCTTGATTCACAAAAGAGTGCTAACTGTTAGCACGGCCGTTTTCGCGTGAATTTTCGCATTGCGCGCGATTGCGAATTTTCGCGCTAAACGATTACGGTTTCGCGCGCAAACGCGAATTTTCACGCGAAAACGATATCGATTTCGCGGTAAAATTCGCGTTTGCGCGCGAAAACATTATCGTTTCGCGCGCAAATTCGCATTCGCGTGCAATGCGAAAATTCACGCGAAAACGGCTGTGCTAACAGTTAGCACTCTTTTGTGAATCAAGCCCATGGTATGTGATAACAAATCCCATGCCCAACTCTTCATCAACATAAAAAATATTTCTCGAGCTCCATCTGGAAGACAAAATAGAGACAACACAGAAAAAGAGAAAACGAAATACATGCATTTACACATACAATGGAAGATATAAAATATTACACATTGCAAAACTAAAGGATACTACAGGGTGGGCCATTTATATGGATACACCTGATCTATGTATACACCCCATATACAACATCATACCACCAATTTTTTTGTTCCAACAGTCTTGGAGGGATCTATCCAATGTGGGTTAGTGTCAGACCAATAGTGGTGGTTTTGTTTGTTAATTTCACCATTCACATACAATTATGTACCCATATAAATAGCCAAATTAAGGTGTATTCATATAAATGGCCCACCCTGTACTGTGGCCTCCTCCTCCCCAATAGCCAGCCTATTCCTCTCCAGATTTATTTTCTTTAACAGTTAGTGTGCAAAATCTGCACAGTGAATGTGAAGACACACATACGCCCAACTGCCACCGCCATAACAATTCACAAGCACAACTCTTCTTCACCATGAAAAACACCTGTCGACCGCCATCTGTAAGAAAACAGAAGAGAGACAACACAAAAAAAGAGGTACCAATTTACATGCATTACCACATACCATAACAGATATAAAATACTACCCATGAAATGCACACAAAGTGACCTGTGAAAAAAGATTGTTTATATATGCATACATATCATACTGAAAAAGAGAAAAAATGTCAGACAAAAAGAGTAAGAAAGTTGCAAGGAGAAAGAACAAATAGATGTTATAACAAATCCGATGCCAAACTCCTCTTCACCATGAAAAACACCTGTCGACCGCCATCTGTAAGAAAACAGAAGAGAGACAACACAAAAAAAGAGGTACCAATTTACATGCATTACCACATACCATAACAGATATAAAATACTACCCATGAAATGCACACAAAGTGACCTGTGAAAAAAGATTGTTTATATATGCATACATATCATACTGAAAAAGAGAAAAAATGTCAGACAAAAAGAGTAAGAAAGTTGCAAGGAGAAAGAACAAATAGATGTTATAACAAATCTGATGCCAAACTCCTCTTCACCATGAAAAATACTTGTCGACCGCCATCTGAAAGATAACAGAAAAGAGACAATACAAAAAAAGAGGAACCAACTTACATATATTAACACATACAATAACAGATATAAAATACTACCCATGAAATGCACACAGTGACCTGTAAAAAAAAAGTTCATATATGCATACTTATTATACTGGAAAAGAGAATAAAAAACAAACAAAAAGTGCAAGAAAGTTGCAAGGAGACAGAGCAAACACATGGTATGTGATAACAAATCCCATGCCCAACTCTTCATCAACATAAAAAATATTTCTCGAGCTCCATCTGGAAGACAAAATAGAGACAACACAGAAAAAGAGAAAACGACATACATGCATTTACACATACAATGGAAGATATAAAATATTACACATTGCAAAACTAAAGGATACTACAGGGTGGGCCATTTATATGGATACACCTGATCTATGTATACACCCCATATACAACATCATACCACCAATTTTTTGGTTCCAACAGTCTTGGAGGGATCTATCCAATGTGGGTTAGTGTCAGACCAATAGTGGTGGTTTTGTTTGTTAATTTCACCATTCACATACAATTATGTACCCATATAAATAGCCAAATTAAGGTGTATTCATATAAATGGCCCAACCTGTACTGTGGCCTCCTCCTCCCCAATAGCCACCCTATTCCTCTCCAGATTTATTTTCTTTAACAGTTAGTGTGCAAAATCTGCACAGTGAATGTGAAGACACACATACGCCCAACTGCCACCGCCATAACAATTCACAAGCACAACTCTTCTTCACCATGAAAAACACCTGTCGACCGCCATCTGTAAGAAAACAGAAGAGAGACAACACAAAAAAAGAGGTACCAATTTACATGCATTACCACATACCATAACAGATATAAACAACTACCCATGAAATGCACACAAAGTGACCTGTGAAAAAAGATTGTTTATATATACATACATATCATACTGAAAAAGAGAAAAAAAGTCAGACAAAAAGAGTAAGAAAGTTGCAAGGAGAAAGAACAAATAGATGTTATAACAAATCCGATGCCAAACTCCTCTTCACCATGAAAAATACTTGTCGACCGCCATCTGAAAGATAACAGAAGAGAGACAATACAAAAAAGAGATACCAACTTACATGCATTAACACATACAATAACAGATATAAAATACTACCCATGAAATGCACACAGTGACCTGTAAAAAAAAAGTTCATATATGCATACTTATTATACTGGAAAAGAGAATAAAAAACAAACAAAAAGTGCAAGAAAGTTGCAAGGAGACAGAGCAAACACATGGTATGTGATAACAAATCCCATGCCCAACTCTTCATCAACATAAAAAATATTTCTCGAGCTCCATCTGGAAGACAAAATAGAGACAACACAGAAAAAGAGAAAACGACATACATGCATTTACACATACAATGGAAGATATAAAATATTACACATTGCAAAACTAAAGGATACTACAGGGTGGGCCATTTATATGGATACACCTGATCTATGTATACACCCCATATACAACATCATACCACCAATTTTTTTGTTCCAACAGTCTTGGAGGGATCTATCCAATGTGGGTTAGTGTCAGACCAATAGTGGTGGTTTTGTTTGTTAATTTCACCATTCACATACAATTATGTACCCATATAAATAGCCAAATTAAGGTGTATTCATATAAATGGCCCACCCTGTACTGTGGCCTCCTCCTCCCCAATAGCCACCCTATTCCTCTCCAGATTTATTTTCTTTAACAGTTAGTGTGCAAAATCTGCACAGTGAATGTGAAGACACACATACGCCCAACTGCCACCGCCATAACAATTCACAAGCACAACTCTTCTTCACCATGAAAAACACCTGTGGACCGCCATCTGTAAGAAAACAGAAGAGAGACAACACAAAAAAAGAGGTACCAATTTACATGCATTACCACATACCATAACAGATATAAACTACTACCCATGAAATGCACACAAAGTGACCTGTGAAAAAAGATTGTTTATATATACATACATATCATACTGAAAAAGAGAAAAAAAGTCAGACAAAAAGAGTAAGAAAGTTGCAAGGAGAAAGAACAAATAGATGTTATAACAAATCCGATGCCAAACTCCTCTTCACCATGAAAAACACCTGTGGACCGCCATCTGTAAGAAAACAGAAGAGAGAACACACAAAAAAAAGAGGTACCAATTTACATGCATTACCACATACCATAACAGATATAAAATACTACCCATGAAATGCACACAAAGTGACCTGTGAAAAAAGATTGTTTATATATGCATACATATCATACTGAAAAAGAGAAAAAATGTCAGACAAAAAGAGTAAGAAAGTTGCAAGGAGAAAGAACAAATAGATGTTATAACAAATCCGATGCCAAACTCCTCTTCACCATGAAAAATACTTGTCGACCGCCATCTGAAAGATAACAGAAAAGAGACAATACAAAAAAAGAGATACCAACTTACATATATTAACACATACAATAACAGATATAAAATACTACCCATGAAATGCACACAGTGACCTGTAAAAAAAAAGTTCATATATGCATACTTATTATACTGGAAAAGAGAATAAAAAACAAACAAAAAGTGCAAGAAAGTTGCAAGGAGACAGAGCAAACACATGGTATGTGATAACAAATCCCATGCCCAACTCTTCATCAACATAAAAAATATTTCTCGAGCTCCATCTGGAAGACAAAATAGAGACAACACAGAAAAAGAGAAAACGACATACATGCATTTACACATACAATGGAAGATATAAAATATTACACATTGCAAAACCAAAGGATACTACAGGGTGGGCCATTTATATGGATACACCTGATCTATGTATACACCCCATATACAACATCATACCACCAATTTTTTGGTTCCAACAGTCTTGGAGGGATCTATCCAATGTGGGTTAGTGTCAGACCAATAGTGGTGGTTTTGTTTGTTAATTTCACCATTCACATACAATTAAATACCCATATAAATAGCCAAATTAAGGTGTATTCATATAAATGGCCCACCCTGTACTGTGGCCTCCTCCTCCCCAATAGCCACCCTATTCCTCTCCAGATTTATTTTCTTTAACAGTTAGTGTGCAAAATCTGCACAGTGAATGTGAAGACACACATACGCCCAACTGCCACCGCCATAACAATTCACAAGCACAACTCTTCTTCACCATGAAAAACACCTGTGGACCGCCATCTGTAAGAAAACAGAAGAGAGACAACACAAAAAAAGAGGTACCAATTTACATGCATTACCACATACCATAACAGATATAAACTACTACCCATGAAATGCACACAAAGTGACCTGTGAAAAAAGATTGTTTATATATACATACATATCATACTGAAAAAGAGAAAAAAAATCAGACAAAAAGAGTAAGAAAGTTGCAAGGAGAAAGAACAAATAGATGTTATAACAAATCCGATGCCAAACTCCTCTTCACCATGAAAAATACTTGTCGACCGCCATCTGAAAGATAACAGAAGAGAGACAATACAAAAAAGAGATACCAACTTACATGCATTAACACATACAATAACAGATATAAAATACTACCCCTGAAATGCACACAGTGACCTGTAAAAAAAAAGTTCATATATGCATACTTATTATACTGGAAAAGAGAATAAAAAACAAACAAAAAGTGCAAGAAAGTTGCAAGGAGACAGAGCAAACACATGGTATGTGATAACAAATCCCATGCCCAACTCTTCATCAACATAAAAAATATTTCTCGAGCTCCATCTGGAAGACAAAATAGAGACAACACAGAAAAAGAGAAAACGACATACATGCATTTACACATACAATGGAAGATATAAAATATTACACATTGCAAAACTAAAGGATACTACAGGGTGGGCCATTTATATGGATACACCTGATCTATGTATACACCCCATATACAACATCATACCACCAATTTTTTGGTTCCAACAGTCTTGGAGGGATCTATCCAATGTGGGTTAGTGTCAGACCAATAGTGGTGGTTTTGTTTGTTAATTTCACCATTCACATACAATTATGTACCCATATAAATAGCCAAATTAAGGTGTATTCATATAAATGGCCCACCCTGTACTGTGGCCTCCTCCTCCCCAATAGCCACCCTATTCCTCTCCAGATTTATTTTCTTTAACAGTTAGTGTGCAAAATCTGCACAGTGAATATGAAGACACACATACGCCCAACTGCCACCGCCATAACAATTCACAAGCACAACTCTTCTTCACCATGAAAAACACTTGTCGACCGCCATCTGTAAGGAAACAGAAGAGAGACAACACAAAAAAAGAGGTACCAATTTACATGCATTACCACATACCATAACAGATATAAAATACTACCCATGAAATGCACACAAAGTGACCTGTGAAAAAAGATTGTTTATATATACATACATATCATACTGAAAAAGAGAAAAAAAGTCAGACAAAAAGAGTAAGAAAGTTGCAAGGAGAAAGAACAAATAGATGTTATAACAAATCCGATGCCAAACTCCTCTTTACCATGAAAAACACCTGTGGACCGCCATCTGTAAGAAAACAGAAGAGAGACAACACAAAAAAAGAGGTACCAATTTACATGCATTACCACATACCATAACAGATATAAACTACTACCCATGAAATGCACACAAAGTGACCTGTGAAAAAAGATTGTTTATATATACATACATATCATACTGAAAAAGAGAAAAAAAATCAGACAAAAAGAGTAAGAAAGTTGCAAGGAGAAAGAACAAATAGATGTTATAACAAATCCGATGCCAAACTCCTCTTCACCATGAAAAATACTTGTCGACCGCCATCTGAAAGATAACAGAAGAGAGACAATACAAAAAAGAGATACCAACTTACATGCATTAACACATACAATAACAGATATAAAATACTACCCATGAAATGCACACAGTGACCTGTAAAAAAAAAGTTCATATATGCATACTTATTATACTGGAAAAGAGAATAAAAAACAAACAAAAAGTGCAAGAAAGTTGCAAGGAGACAGAGCAAACACATGGTATGTGATAACAAATCCCATGCCCAACTCTTCATTAACATAAAAAATATTTTTCGAGCTCCATCTGGAAGACAAAATAGAGACAACACAGAAAAAGAGAAAACGACATACATGCATTTACACATACAATGGAAGATATAAAATATTACACATTGCAAAACTAAAGGATACTACAGGGTGGGCCATTTATATGGATACACCTGATCTATGTATACACCCCATATACAACATCATACCACCAATTTTTTTGTTCCAACAGTCTTGGAGGGATCTATCCAATGTGGTTTAGTGTCAGACCAATAGTGGTGGTTTTGTTTGTTAATTTCACCATTCACATACAATTATGTACCCATATAAATAGCCAAATTAAGGTGTATTCATATAAATGGCCCACCCTGTACTGTGGCCTCCTCCTCCCCAATAGCCACCCTATTCCTCTCCAGATTTATTTTCTTTAACAGTTAGTGTGCAAAATCTGCACAGTGAATATGAAGACACACATACGCCCAACTGCCACCGCCATAACAATTCACAAGCACAACTCTTCTTCACCATGAAAAACACTTGTCGACCGCCATCTGTAAGGAAACAGAAGAGAGACAACACAAAAAAAGAGGTACCAATTTACATGCATTACCACATACCATAACAGATATAAAATACTACCCATGAAATGCACACAAAGTGACCTGTGAAAAAAGATTGTTTATATATACATACATATCATACTGAAAAAGAGAAAAAAAGTCAGACAAAAAGAGTAAGAAAGTTGCAAGGAGAAAGAACAAATAGATGTTATAACAAATCCGATGCCAAACTCCTCTTCACCATGAAAAACACCTGTGGACCGCCATCTGTAAGAAAACAGAAGAGAGACAACACAAAAAAAGAGGTACCAATTTACATGCATTACCACATACCATAACAGATATAAAATACTACCCATGAAATGCACACAAAGTGACCTGTGAAAAAAGATTGTTTATATATGCATACATATCATACTGAAAAAGAGAAAAAATGTCAGACAAAAAGAGTAAGAAAGTTGCAAGGAGAAAGAACAAATAGATGTTATAACAAATCCGATGCCAAACTCCTCTTCACCATGAAAAATACTTGTCGACCGCCATCTGAAAGATAACAGAAGAGAGAAGAGAGACAATACAAAAAAGAGATACCAACTTACATGCATTAACACATACAATAACAGATATAAAATACTACCCATGAAATGCACACAGTGACCTTTAAAAAAAAAGTTCATATATGCATACTTATTATACTGGAAAAGAGAATAAAAAACAAACAAAAAGTGCAAGAAAGTTGCAAGGAGACAGAGCAAACACATGGTTTGTGATAACAAATCCCATGCCCAACTCTTCATCAACATAAAAAATATTTCTCGAGCTCCATCTGGAAGACAAAATAGAGACAACACAGAAAAAGAGAAAACAACATACATGCATTTACACATACAATGGAAGATATAAAATATTACACATTGCAAAACTAAAGGATACTACAGCGTGGGCCATTTATATGGATACACCTGATCAATGTATACACCCCATATACAACATCATACCACCAATTTTTTTGTTCCAACAGTCTTGGAGGGATCTATCCAATGTGGGTTAGTGTCAGACCAATAGTGGTGGTTTTGTTTGTTAATTTCACCATTCACATACAATTATGTACCCATATAAATAGCCAAATTAAGGTGTATTCATATAAATGGCCCACCCTGTACTGTGGCCTCCTCCTCCCCAATAGCCACCCTATTCCTCTCCAGATTTATTTTCTTTAACAGTTAGTGTGCAAAATCTGCACAGTGAATATGAAGACACACATACGCCCAACTGCCACCGCCATAACAATTCACAAGCACAACTCTTCTTCACCATGAAAAACACTTGTCGACCGCCATCTGTAAGGAAACAGAAGAGAGACAACACAAAAAAAGAGGTACCAATTTACATGCATTACCACATACCATAACAGATATAAAATACTACCCATGAAATGCACACAAAGTGACCTGTGAAAAAAGATTGTTTATATATACATACATATCATACTGAAAAAGAGAAAAAAAGTCAGACAAAAAGAGTAAGAAAGTTGCAAGGAGAAAGAACAAATAGATGTTATAACAAATCCAATGCCAAACTCCTCTTCACCATGAAAAACACCTGTGGACCGCCATCTGTAAGAAAACAGAAGAGAGACAACACAAAAAAAGAGGTACCAATTTACATGCATTACCACATACCATAACAGATATAAAATACTACCCATGAAATGCACACAAAGTGACCTGTGAAAAAAGATTGTTTATATATGCATACATATCATACTGAAAAAGAGAAAACATGTCAGACAAAAAGAGTAAGAAAGTTGCAAGGAGAAAGAACAAATAGATGTTATAACAAATCCGATGCCAAACTCCTCTTCACCATGAAAAATACTTGTCGACCGCCATCCGAAAGATAACAGAAGAGAGAAGAGAGACAATACAAAAAAGAGATACCAACTTACATGCATTAACACATACAATAACAGATATAAAATACTACCCATGAAATGCACACAGTGACCTGTAAAAAAAAAGTTCATATATGCATACTTATTATACTGGAAAAGAGAATAAAAAACAAACAAAAAGTGCAAGAAAGTTGCAAGGAGACAGAGCAAACACATGGTATGTGATAACAAATCCCATGCCCAACTCTTCATCAACATAAAAAATATTTCTCGAGCTCCATCTGGAAGACAAAATAGAGACAACACAGAAAAAGAGAAAACAACATACATGCATTTACACATACAATGGAAGAGATAAAATATTACACATTGCAAAACTAAAGGATACTACAGGGTGGGCCATTTATATGGATACACCTGATCTATGTATACACCCCATATACAACATCATACCACCAATTTTTTTGTTCCAACAGTCTTGGAGGGATCTATCCAATGTGGGTTAGTGTCAGACCAATAGTGGTGGTTTTGTTTGTTAATTTCACCATTCACATACAATTATGTACCCATATAAATAGCCAAATTAAGGTGTATTCATATAAATGGCCCACCCTGTACTGTGGCCTCCTCCTCCCCAATAGCCACCCTATTCCTCTCCAGATTTATTTTCTTTAACAGTTAGTGTGCAAAATCTGCACAGTGAATATGAAGACACACATACGCCCAACTGCCACCGCCATAACAATTCACAAGCACAACTCTTCTTCACCATGAAAAACACTTGTCGACCGCCATCTGTAAGGAAACAGAAGAGAGACAACACAAAAAAAGAGGTACCAATTTACATGCATTACCACATACCATAACAGATATAAAATACTACCCATGAAATGCACACAAAGTGACCTGTGAAAAAAGATTGTTTATATATACATACATATCATACTGAAAAAGAGAAAAAAAGTCAGACAAAAAGAGTAAGAAAGTTGCAAGGAGAAAGAACAAATAGATGTTATAACAAATCCGATGCCAAACTCCTCTTCACCATGAAAAACACCTGTCGACCGCCATCTGTAAGAAAACAGAAGAGAGACAACACAAAAAAAGAGGTACCAATTTACATGCATTACCACATACCATAACAGATATAAAATACTACCCATGAAATGCACACAAAGTGACCTGTGAAAAAAGATTGTTTATATATGCATACATATCATACTGAAAAAGAGAAAAAATGTCAGACAAAAAGAGTAAGAAAGTTGCAAGGAGAAAGAACAAATAGATGTTATAACAAATCTGATGCCAAACTCCTCTTCACCATGAAAAATACTTGTCGACCGCCATCTGAAAGATAACAGAAGAGAGACAATACAAAAAAGAGATACCAACTTACATGCATTAACACATACAATAACAGATATAAAATACTACCCATGAAATGCACACAGTGACCTGTAAAAAAAAAGTTCATATATGCATACTTATTATACTGGAAAAGAGAATAAAAAACAAACAAAAAGTGCAAGAAAGTTGCAAGGAGACAGAGCAAACACATGGTATGTGATAACAAATCCCATGCCCAACTCTTCATTAACATAAAAAATATTTTTCGAGCTCCATCTGGAAGACAAAATAGAGACAACACAGAAAAAGAGAAAACGACATACATGCATTTACACATACAATGGAAGATATAAAATATTACACATTGCAAAACTAAAGGATACTACAGGGTGGGCCATTTATATGGATACACCTGATCTATGTATACACCCCATATACAACATCATACCACCAATTTTTTTGTTCCAACAGTCTTGGAGGGATCTATCCAATGTGGTTTAGTGTCAGACCAATAGTGGTGGTTTTGTTTGTTAATTTCACCATTCACATACAATTATGTACCCATATAAATAGCCAAATTAAGGTGTATTCATATAAATGGCCCACCCTGTACTGTGGCCTCCTCCTCCCCAATAGCCACCCTATTCCTCTCCAGATTTATTTTCTTTAACAGTTAGTGTGCAAAATCTGCACAGTGAATATGAAGACACACATACGCCCAACTGCCACCGCCATAACAATTCACAAGCACAACTCTTCTTCACCATGAAAAACACTTGTCGACCGCCATCTGTAAGGAAACAGAAGAGAGACAACACAAAAAAAGAGGTACCAATTTACATGCATTACCACATACCATAACAGATATAAAATACTACCCATGAAATGCACACAAAGTGACCTGTGAAAAAAGATTGTTTATATATACATACATATCATACTGAAAAAGAGAAAAAAAGTCAGACAAAAAGAGTAAGAAAGTTGCAAGGAGAAAGAACAAATAGATGTTATAACAAATCCGATGCCAAACTCCTCTTCACCATGAAAAACACCTGTGGACCGCCATCTGTAAGAAAACAGAAGAGAGACAACACAAAAAAAGAGGTACCAATTTACATGCATTACCACATACCATAACAGATATAAAATACTACCCATGAAATGCACACAAAGTGACCTGTGAAAAAAGATTGTTTATATATGCATACATATCATACTGAAAAAGAGAAAAAATGTCAGACAAAAAGAGTAAGAAAGTTGCAAGGAGAAAGAACAAATAGATGTTATAACAAATCCGATGCCAAACTCCTCTTCACCATGAAAAATACTTGTCGACCGCCATCTGAAAGATAACAGAAGAGAGAAGAGAGACAATACAAAAAAGAGATACCAACTTACATGCATTAACACATACAATAACAGATATACAATACTACCCATGAAATGCACACAGTGACCTTTAAAAAAAAAGTTCATATATGCATACTTATTATACTGGAAAAGAGAATAAAAAACAAACAAAAAGTGCAAGAAAGTTGCAAGGAGACAGAGCAAACACATGGTATGTGATAACAAATCCCATGCCCAACTCTTCATCAACATAAAAAAATATTTCTCGAGCTCCATCTGGAAGACAAAATAGAGACAACACAGAAAAAGAGAAAACGACATACATGCATTTACACATACAATGGAAGATATAAAATATTACACATTGCAAAACTAAAGGATACTACAGGGTGGGCCATTTATATGGATACACCTGATCTATGTATACACCCCATATACAACATCATACCACCAATTTTTTTGTTCCAACAGTCTTGGAGGGATCTATCCAATGTGGGTTAGTGTCAGACCAATAGTGGTGGTTTTGATTGTTAATTTCACCATTCACATACAATTATGTACCCATATAAATAGCCAAATTAAGGTGTATTTATATAAATGGCCCACCCTGTACTGTGGCCTCCTCCTCCCCAATAGCCACCCTATTCCTCTCCAGATTTATTTTCTTTAACAGTTAGTGTGCAAAATCTGCACAGTGAATGTGAAGACACACATACGCCCAACTGCCACCGCCATAACAATTCACAAGCACAACTCTTCTTCACCATGAAAAACACCTGTCGACCGCCATCTGTAAGAAAACATAAGAGAGACAACACAAAAAAAGAGGTACCAATTTACATGCATTACCACATACCATAACAGATATAAAATACTACCCATGAAATGCACACAAAGTGACCTGTGAAAAAAGATTGTTTATATATACATACATATCATACTGAAAAAGAGAAAAAAAGTCAGACAAAAAGAGTAAGAAAGTTGCAAGGAGAAAGAACAAATAGATGTTATAACAAATCCGATGCCAAACTCCTCTTCACCATGAAAAACACCTGTGGACCGCCATCTGTAAGAAAACAGAAGAGAGACAACACAAAAAAAGAGGTACCAATTTACATGCATTACCACATACCATAACAGATATAAAATACTACCCATGAAATGCACACAAAGTGACCTGTGAAAAAAGATTGTTTATATATGCATACATATCATACTGAAAACGAGAAAAAATGTCAGACAAAAAGAGTAAGAAAGTTGCAAGGAGAAAGAACAAATAGATGTTATAACAAATCCGATGCCAAACTCCTCTTTACCATGAAAAATACTTGTCGACCGCCATCTGAAAGATAACAGAAGAGAGACAATACAAAAAAGAGATACCAACTTACATGCATTAACACATACAATAACAGATATAAAATACTACCCATGAAATGCACACAAAGTGACCTGTGAAAAAAGATTGTTTATATATACATACATATCATACTGAAAAAGAGAAAAAAAGTCAGACAAAAAGAGTAAGAAAGTTGCAAGGAGAAAGAACAAATAGATGTTATAACAAATCCGATGCCAAACTCCTCTTCACCATGAAAAACACCTGTGGACCGCCATCTGTAAGATAACAGAAAAGAGACAATACAAAAAAAGAGATACCAACTTACATGCATTAACACATACAATAACAGATATAAAATACTACCCATGAAATGCACACAGTGACCTGTATAAAAAAAGCTCATATATGCATACTTATTATACTGGAAAAGAGAATAAAAAACAAACAAAAAGTGCAAGAAAGTTGCAAGGAGACAGAGCAAACACATGGTATGTGATAACAAATCCCATTCCCAACTCTTCATCAACATAAAAAATATTTCTCGAGCTCCATCTGGAAGACAAAATAGAGACAACACAGAAAAAGAGAAAACGACATACATGCATTTACACATACAATGGAAGATATAAAATATTACACATTGCAAAACTAAAGGATACTACAGGGTGGGCCATTTATATGGATACACCTGATCTATGTATACACCCCATATACAACATCATACCACCAATTTTTTTGTTCCAACAGTCTTGGAGGGATCTATCCAATGTGGGGTAGTGTCAGACCAATAGTGGTGGTTTTGTTTGTTAATTTCACCATTCACATACAATTATGTACACATATAAATAGCCAAATTAAGGTGTATTCATATAAATGGCCCACCCTGTACTGTGGCCTCCTCCTCCCCAATAGCCACCCTATTCCTCTCCAGATTTATTTTCTTTAACAGTTAGTGTGCAAAATCTGCACAGTGAATGTGAAGACACACATACGCCCAACTTCCACCGCCATAACAATTCACAAGCACAACTCTTCTTCACCATGAAAAACACCTGTCGACCGCCATCTGTAAGAAAACAGAAGAGAGACAACACAAAAAAAGAGGTACCAATTTACATGCATTACCACATACCATAACAGATATAAAATACTACCCATGAAATGCACACAAAGTGACCTGTGAAAAAAGATTGTTTATATATACATACATATCATACTGAAAAAGAGAAAAAAAGTCAGACAAAAAGAGTCAGAAAGTTGCAAGGAGAAAGAACAAATAGATGTTATAACAAATCTGATGCCAAACTCCTCTTCACCATGAAAAACACCTGTCGACCGCCATCTGTAAGAAAACAGAAGAGAGACAACACAAAAAAAGAGATACCAACTTACATGCATTAACACATACAATAACAGATATAAAATACTACCCATGAAATGCACACAGTGACCTGTAAAAAAAAAAGTTCATATATGCATACTTATTATACTGGAAAAGAGAATAAAAAACAAACAAAAAGTGCAAGAAAGTTGCAAGGAGACAGAGCAAACACATGGTATGTGATAACAAATCCCATGCCCAACTCTTCATCAACATAAAAAATATTTCTCGAGCTCCATCTGGAAGACAAAATAGAGACAACACAGAAAAAGAGAAAACAACATACATGCATTTACACATACAATGGAAGATATAAAATATTACACATTGCAAAACTAAAGGATACTACAGGGTGGGCCATTTATATGGATACACCTGATCTATGTATACACCCCATATACAACATCATACCACCAATTTGTTTGTTCCAACAGTCTTGGAGGGATCTATCCAATGTGGGTTAGTGTCAGACTAATAGTGGTGGTTTTGTTTGTTCATTTCACCATTCACATACAATTATGTACCCATATAAATAGCCAAATTAAGGTGTATTCATATAAATGGCCCACCCTGTACTGTGGCCTCCTCCTCCCCAATAGCCACCCTATTCCTCTCCAGATTTATTTTCTACAACAGTTAGTGTGCAAAATCTGCACAGTGAATATGAAGACACACATACGCCCAACTGCCACCGCCATAACAATTCACAAGCACAACTCTTCTTCACCATGAAAAACACTTGTCAACCGCCATCTGTAAGGAAACAGAAGAGAGACAACACAAAAAAAGAGGTACCAATTTACATGCATTACCACATACCATAACAGATATAAAATACTACCCATGAAATGCACACAAAGTGACCTGTGAAAAAAGATTGTTTATATATACATACATATCATACTGAAAAAGAGAAAAAAAGTCAGACAAAAAGAGTAAGAAAGTTGCAAGGAGAAAGAACAAATAGATGTTATAACAAATCCGATGCCAAACTCCTCTTCACCATGAAAAACACCTGTGGACCGCCATCTGTAAGAAAACAGAAGAGAGACAACACAAAAAAAGAGGTACCAATTTACATGCATTACCACATACCATAACAGATATAAAATACTACCCATGAAATGCACACAAAGTGACCTGTGAAAAAAGATTGTTTATATATGCATACATATCATACTGAAAACGAGAAAAAATGTCAGACAAAAAGAGTAAGAAAGTTGCAAGGAGAAAGAACAAATAGATGTTATAACAAATCCGATGCCAAACTCCTCTTCACCATGAAAAATACTTGTCGACCGCCATCTGAAAGATAACAGAAGAGAGACAATACAAAAAAGAGATACCAACTTACATGCATTAACACATACAATAACAGATATAAAATACTACCCATGAAATGCACACAGTGACCTGTAAAAAAAAAGTTCATATATGCATACTTATTATACTGGAAAAGAGAATAAAAAACAAACAAAAAGTGCAAGAAAGTTGCAAGGAGACAGAGCAAACACATGGTATGTGATAACAAATCCCATGCCCAACTCTTCATCAACATAAAAAATATTTCTCGAGCTCCATCTGGAAGACAAAATAGAGACAACACAGAAAAAGAGAAAACAACATACATGCATTTACACATACAATGGAAGATATAAAATATTACACATTGCAAAACTAAAGGATACTACAGGGTGGGCCATTTATATGGATACACCTGATCTATGTATACACCCCATATACAACATCATACCACCAATTTTTTTGTTCCAACAGTCTTGGAGGGATCTATCCAATGTGGGTTAGTGTCAGACCAATAGTGGTGGTTTTGTTTGTTAATTTCACCATTCACATACAATTATGTACCCATATAAATAGCCAAATTAAGGTGTATTCATATAAATGGCCCACCCTGTACTGTGGCCTCCTCCTCCCCAATAGCCACCCTATTCCTCTCCAGATTTATTTTCTTTAACAGTTAGTGTGCAAAATCTGCACAGTGAATATGAAGACACACATACGCCCAACTGCCACCGCCATAACAATTCACAAGCACAACTCTTCTTCACCATGAAAAACACTTGTCGACCGCCATCTGTAAGGAAACAGAACAGAGACAACACAAAAAAAGAGGTACCAATTTACATGCATTACCACATACCATAACAGATATAAAATACTACCCATGAAATGCACACAAAGTGACCTGTGAAAAAAGATTGTTTATATATGCATACATATCATACTGAAAAAGAGAAAAAATGTCAGACAAAAAGAGTAAGAAAGTTGCAAGGAGAAAGAACAAATAGATGTTATAACAAATCTGATGCCAAACTCCTCTTCACCATGAAAATACTTGTCGACCGCCATCTGAAAGATAACAGAAAAGAGACAATACAAAAAAAGAGATACCAACTTACATATATTAACACATACAATAACAGATATAAAATACTACCCATGAAATGCACACAGTGACCTGTAAAAAAAAAGTTCATATATGCATACTTATTATACTGGAAAAGAGAATAAAAAACAAACAAAAAGTGCAAGAAAGTTGAAAGGAGACAGAGCAAACACATGGTATGTGATAACAAATCCCATGCCCAACTCTTCATCAACATAAAAAATATTTCTCGAGCTCCATCTGGAAGACAAAATAGAGACAACACAGAAAAAGAGAAAACAACATACATGCATTTACACATACAATGGAAGATATAAAATATTACACATTGCAAAACTAAAGGATACTACAGGGTGGGCCATTTATATGGATACACCTGATCTATGTATACACCCCATATACAACATCATACCACCAATTTGTTTGTTCCAACAGTCTTGGAGGGATCTATCCAATGTGGGTTAGTGTCAGACTAATAGTGGTGGTTTTGTTTGTTCATTTCACCATTCACATACAATTATGTACCCATATAAATAGCCAAATTAAGGTGTATTCATATAAATGGCCCATCCTGTACTGTGGCCTCCTCCTCCCCAATAGCCACCCTATTCCTCTCCAGATTTATTTTCTACAACAGTTAGTGTGCAAAATCTGCACAGTGAATATGAAGACACACATACGCCCAACTGCCACCGCCATAACAATTCACAAGCACAACTCTTCTTCACCATGAAAAACACTTGTCAACCGCCATCTGTAAGGAAACAGAAGAGAGACAACACAAAAAAAGAGGTACCAATTTACATGCATTACCACATACCATAACAGATATAAAATACTACCCATGAAATGCACACAAAGTGACCTGTGAAAAAAGATTGTTTATATATACATACATATCATACTGAAAAAGAGAAAAAAAGTCAGACAAAAAGAGTAAGAAAGTTGCAAGGAGAAAGAACAAATAGATGTTATAACAAATCCGATGCCAAACTCCTCTTCACCATGAAAAACACCTGTGGACCGCCATCTGTAAGAAAACAGAAGAGAGACAACACAAAAAAAGAGGTACCAATTTACATGCATTACCACATACCATAACAGATATAAAATACTACCCATGAAATGCACACAAAGTGACCTGTGAAAAAAGATTGTTTATATATGCATACATATCATACTGAAAACGAGAAAAAATGTCAGACAAAAAGAGTAAGAAAGTTGCAAGGAGAAAGAACAAATAGATGTTATAACAAATCCGATGCCAAACTCCTCTTCACCATGAAAAATACTTGTCGACCGCCATCTGAAAGATAACAGAAGAGAGACAATACAAAAAAGAGATACCAACTTACATGCATTAACACATACAATAACAGATATAAAATACTACCCATGAAATGCACACAGTGACCTGTAAAAAAAAAGTTCATATATGCATACTTATTATACTGGAAAAGAGAATAAAAAACAAACAAAAAGTGCAAGAAAGTTGCAAGGAGACAGAGCAAACACATGGTATGTGATAACAAATCCCATGCCCAACTCTTCATCAACATAAAAAATATTTCTCGAGCTCCATCTGGAAGACAAAATAGAGACAACACAGAAAAAGAGAAAACAACATACATGCATTTACACATACAATGGAAGATATAAAATATTACACATTGCAAAACTAAAGGATACTACAGGGTGGGCCATTTATATGGATACACCTGATCTATGTATACACCCCATATACAACATCATACCACCAATTTTTTTGTTCCAACAGTCTTGGAGGGATCTATCCAATGTGGGTTAGTGTCAGACCAATAGTGGTGGTTTTGTTTGTTAATTTCACCATTCACATACAATTATGTACCCATATAAATAGCCAAATTAAGGTGTATTCATATAAATGGCCCACCCTGTACTGTGGCCTCCTCCTCCCCAATAGCCACCCTATTCCTCTCCAGATTTATTTTCTTTAACAGTTAGTGTGCAAAATCTGCACAGTGAATATGAAGACACACATACGCCCAACTGCCACCGCCATAACAATTCACAAGCACAACTCTTCTTCACCATGAAAAACACTTGTCGACCGCCATCTGTAAGGAAACAGAACAGAGACAACACAAAAAAAGAGGTACCAATTTACATGCATTACCACATACCATAACAGATATAAAATACTACCCATGAAATGCACACAAAGTGACCTGTGAAAAAAGATTGTTTATATATGCATACATATCATACTGAAAAAGAGAAAAAATGTCAGACAAAAAGAGTAAGAAAGTTGCAAGGAGAAAGAACAAATAAATGTTATAACAAATCTGATGCCAAACTCCTCTTCACCATGAAAAATACTTGTCGACCGCCATCTGAAAGATAACAGAAAAGAGACAATACAAAAAAAGAGATACCAACTTACATGCATTAACACATACAATAACAGATATAAAATACTACCCATGAAATGCACACAGTGACCTGTAAAAAAAAAGTTCATATATGCATACTTATTATACTGGAAAAGAGAATAAAAAACAAACAAAAAGTGCAAGAAAGTTGCAAGGAGACAGAGCAAACACATGGTATGTGATAACAAATCCCATGCCCAACTCTTCATCAACATAACAAATATTTCTCGAGCTCCATCTGGAAGACAAAATAGAGACAACACAGAAAAAGAGAAAACGACATACATGCATTTACACATACAATGGAAGATATAAAATATTACACATTGCAAAACTAAAGGATACTACAGGGTGGGCCATTTATATGGCTACACCTGATCTATGTATACACCCCATATACAACATCATACCACCAATTTTTTTGTTCCAACAGTCTTGGAGGGATCTATCCAATGTGGGTTAGTGTCAGACCAATAGTGGTGGTTTTGTTTGTTAATTTCACCATTCACATACAATTATGTACCCATATAAATAGCCAAATTAAGGTGTATTCATATAAATGGCCCACCCTGTACTGTGGCCTCCTCCTCCCCAATAGCCACCCTATTCCTCTCCAGATTTATTTTCTTTAACAGTTAGTGTGCAAAATCTGCACAGTGAATGTGAAGACACACATACGCCCAACTGCCACCGCCATAACAATTCACAAGCACAACTCTTCTTCACCATGAAAAACACTTGTCGACCGCCATCTGTAAGGAAACAGAAGAGAGACAACACAAAAAAGAGGTACCAATTTACATGCATTACCACATACCATAACAGATATAAAATACTACCCATGAAATGCACACAAAGTGACCTGTGAAAAAAGATTGTTTATATATACATACATATCATACTGAAAAAGAGAAAAAAAGTCAGACAAAAAGAGTAAGAAAGTTGCAAGGAGAAAGAACAAATAGATGTTATAACAAATCCGATGCCAAACTCCTCTTCACCATGAAAAACACCTGTGGACCGCCATCTGTAAGAAAAGAGAAGAGAGACAACACAAAAAAAGAGGTACCAATTTACATGCATTACCACATACCATAACAGATATAAAATACTACCCATGAAATGCACACAAAGTGACCTGTGAAAAAAGATTGTTTATATATGCATACATATCATACTGAAAACGAGAAAAAATGTCAGACAAAAAGAGTAAGAAAGTTGCAAGGAGAAAGAACAAATAGATGTTATAACAAATCTGATGCCAAACTCCTCTTCACCATGAAAAATACTTGTCGACCGCCATCTGAAAGATAACAGAAAAGAGACAATACAAAAAAAGAGGAACCAACTTACATATATTAACACATACAATAACAGATATAAAATACTACCCATGAAATGCACACAGTGACCTGTAAAAAAAAAGTTCATATATGCATACTTATTATACTGGAAAAGAGAATAAAAAACAAACAAAAAGTGCAAGAAAGTTGCAAGGAGACAGAGCAAACACATGGTATGTGATAACAAATCCCATGCCCAACTCTTCATCAACATAAAAAATATTTCTCGAGCTCCATCTGGAAGACAAAATAGAGACAACACAGAAAAAGAGAAAACGACATACATGCATTTACACATACAATGGAAGATATAAAATATTACACATTGCAAAACTAAAGGATACTACAGGGTGGGCCATTTATATGGATACACCTGATCTATGTATACACCCCATATACAACATCATACCACCAATTTTTTGGTTCCAACAGTCTTGGAGGGATCTATCCAATGTGGGTTAGTGTCAGACCAATAGTGGTGGTTTTGTTTGTTAATTTCACCATTCACATACAATTATGTACCCATATAAATAGCCAAATTAAGGTGTATTCATATAAATGGCCCAACCTGTACTGTGGCCTCCTCCTCCCCAATAGCCACCCTATTCCTCTCCAGATTTATTTTCTTTAACAGTTAGTGTGCAAAATCTGCACAGTGAATGTGAAGACACACATACGCCCAACTGCCACCGCCATAACAATTCACAAGCACAACTCTTCTTCACCATGAAAAACACCTGTCGACCGCCATCTGTAAGAAAACAGAAGAGAGACAACACAAAAAAAGAGGTACCAATTTACATGCATTACCACATACCATAACAGATATAAAATACTACCCATGAAATGCACACAAAGTGACCTGTGAAAAAAGATTGTTTATATATGCATACATATCATACTGAAAAAGAGAAAAAATGTCAGACAAAAAGAGTAAGAAAGTTGCAAGGAGAAAGAACAAATAGATGTTATAACAAATCCGATGCCAAACTCCTCTTCACCATGAAAAACACCTGTCGACCGCCATCTGTAAGAAAACAGAAGAGAGACAACACAAAAAAAGAGGTACCAATTTACATGCATTACCACATACCATAACAGATATAAAATACTACCCATGAAATGCACACAAAGTGACCTGTGAAAAAAGATTGTTTATATATATACATACATATCATACTGAAAAAGAGAAAAAAAGTCAGACAAAAAGAGTAAGAAAGTTGCAAGGAGAAAGAACAAATAGATGTTATAACAAATCCGATGCCAAACTCCTCTTCACCATGAAAAACACCTGTGGACCGCCATCTGTAAGAAAACAGAAGAGAGACAACACGAAAAAAAGAGGAACCAATTTACATGCATTACCACATACCATAACCGATATAAAATACTACCCATGAAATGCACACAAAGTGACCTGTGAAAAAAGATTGTTTATATATACATACATATCATACTGAAAAAGAGAAAAAATGTCAGACAAAAAGAGTAAGAAAGTTGCAAGGAGAAAGAACAAATAGATGTTATAACAAATCTGATGCCAAACTCCTCTTCACCATGAAAAATACTTGTCGACCGCCATCTGAAAGATAACAGAAAAGAGACAATACAAAAAAAGAGATACCAACTTACATATATTAACACATACAATAACAGATATAAAATACTACCCATGAAATGCACACAGTGACCTGTAAAAAAAAGTTCATATATGCATACTTATTATACTGGAAAAGAGAATAAAAAACAAACAAAAAGTGCAAGAAAGTTGCAAGGAGACAGAGCAAACACATGGTATGTGATAACAAATCCCATGCCCAACTCTTCATCAACATAAAAAATATTTCTCGAGCTCCATCTGGAAGACAAAATAGAGACAACACAGAAAAAGAGAAAACGACATACATGCATTTACACATACAATGGAAGATATAAAATATTACACATTGCAAAACTAAAGGATACTACAGGGTGGGCCATTTATATGGATACACCTGATCTATGTATACACCCCATATACAACATCATACCACCAATTTTTTGGTTCCAACAGTCTTGGAGGGATCTATCCAATGTGGGTTAGTGTCAGACCAATAGTGGTGGTTTTGTTTGTTAATTTCACCATTCACATACAATTAAATACCCATATAAATAGCCAAATTAAGGTGTATTCATATAAATGGCCCACCCTGTACTGTGGCCTCCTCCTCCCCAATAGCTACCCTATTCCTCTCCAGATTTATTTTCTTTAACAGTTAGTGTGCAAAATCTGCACAGTGAATGTGAAGACACACATACGCCCAACTGCCACCGCCAGAACAATTCACAAGCACAACTCTTCTTCACCATGAAAAACACCTGTCGACCGCCATCTGTAAGAAAACAGAAGAGAGACAACACAAAAAAAGAGGTACCAATTTACATGCATTACCACATACCATAACAGATATAAACTACTACCCATGAAATGCACACAAAGTGACCTGTGAAAAAAGATTGTTTATATATACATACATATCATACTGAAAAAGAGAAAAAAAGTCAGACAAAAAGAGTAAGAAAGTTGCAAGGAGAAAGAACAAATAGATGTTATAACAAATCCGATGCCAAACTCCTCTTCACCATGAAAAATACTTGTCGGCCGCCATCTGAAAGATAACAGAAGAGAGACAATACAAAAAAGAGATACCAACTTACATGCATTAACACATACAATAACAGATATAAAATACTACCCATGAAATGCACACAGTGACCTTTAAAAAAAAAGTTCATATATGCATACTTATTATACTGGAAAAGAGAATAAAAAACAAACAAAAAGTGCAAGAAAGTTGCAAGGAGACAGAGCAAACACATGGTATGTGATAACAAATCCCATGCCCAACTCTTCATCAACATAAAAAATATTTCTCGAGCTCCATCTGGAAGACAAAATAGAGACAACACAGAAAAAGAGAAAACAACATACATGCATTTACACATACAATGGAAGATATAAAATATTACACATTGCAAAACTAAAGGATACTACAGGGTGGGCCATTTATATGGATACACCTGATCTATGTATACACCCCATATACAACATCATACCACCAATTTTTTTGTTCCAACAGTCTTGGAGGGATCTATCCAATGTGGGTTAGTGTCAGACCAATAGTGGTGGTTTTGTTTGTTAATTTCACCATTCACATACAATTATGTACCCATATAAATAGCCAAATTAAGGTGTATTCATATAAATGGCCCACCCTGTACTGTGGCCTCCTCCTCCCCAATAGCCACCCTATTCCTCTCCAGATTTATTTTCTTTAACAGTTAGTGTGCAAAATCTGCACAGTGAATATGAAGACACACATACGCCCAACTGCCACCGCCATAACAATTCACAAGCACAACTCTTCTTCACCATGAAAAACACCTGTCGACCGCCATCTGTAAGGAAACAGAAGAGAGACAACACAAAAAAAGAGGTACCAATTTACATGCATTACCACATACCATAACAGATATAAAATACTACCCATGAAATGCACACAAAGTGACCTGTGAAAAAAGATTGTTTATATATACATACATATCATACTGAAAAAGAGAAAAAAAGTCAGACAAAAAGAGTAAGAAAGTTGCAAGGAGAAAGAACAAATAGATGTTATAACAAATCCGATGCCAAACTCCTCTTCACCATGAAAAACACCTGTGGACCGCCATCTGTAAGAAAACAGAAGAGAGACAACACAAAAAAAGAGGTACCAATTTACATGCATTACCACATACCATAACAGATATAAAATACTACCCATGAAATGCACACAAAGTGACCTGTGAAAAAAGATTGTTTATATATACATACATATCATACTGAAAAAGAGAAAAAAAGTCAGACAAAAAGAGTAAGAAAGTTGCAAGGAGAAAGAACAAATAGATGTTATAACAAATCCGATGCCAAACTCCTCTTCACCATGAAAAACACCTGTCGACCGCCATCTGTAAGAAAACAGAAGAGAGACAACACAAAAAAAGAGGTACCAATTTACATGCATTACCACATACCATAACAGATATAAAATACTACCCATGAAATGCACACAAAGTGACCTGTGAAAAAGATTGTTTATATATGCATACATATCATACTGAAAAAGAGAAAAAATGTCAGACAAAAAGAGTAAGAAAGTTGCAAGGAGAAAGAACAAATAGATGTTATAACAAATCTGATGCCAAACTCCTCTTCACCATGAAAATACTTGTCGACCGCCATCTGAAAGATAACAAAAAAGAGACAATACAAAAAAAGAGATACCAACTTACATATATTAACACATACAATAACAGATATAAAATACTACCCATGAAATGCACACAGTGACCTGTAAAAAAAAAAGTTCATATATGCATACTTATTATACTGGAAAAGAGAATAAAAAACAAACAAAAAGTGCAAGAAAGTTGCAAGGAGACAGAGCAAACACATGGTATGTGATAACAAATCCCATGCCCAACTCTTCATCAACATAAAAAATATTTCTCGAGCTCCATCTGGAAGACAAAATAGAGACAACACAGAAAAAGAGAAAACGACATACATGCATTTACACATACAATGGAAGATATAAAATATTACACATTGCAAAACTAAAGGATACTACAGGGTGGGCCATTTATATGGATACACCTGATCTATGTATACACCCCATATACAACATCATACCACCATTTTGTTTGTTCCAACAGTCTTGGAGGGATCTATCCAATGTGGGTTAGTGTCAGACCAATAGTGGTGGTTTTGTTTGTTAATTTCACCATTCACATACAATTATGTACCCATATAAATAGCCAAATTAAGGTGTATTCATATAAATGGCCCACCCTGTACTGTGGCCTCCTCCTCCCCAATAGCCACCCTATTCCTCTCCAGATTTATTTTCTACAACAGTTAGTGTGCAAAATCTGCACAGTGAATATGAAGACACACATACGCCCAACTGCCACCGCCATAACAATTCACAAGCACAACTCTTCTTCACCATGAAAAACACTTGTCAACCGCCATCTGTAAGGAAACAGAAGAGAGACAACACAAAAAAAGAGGTACCAATTTACATGCATTACCACATACCATAACAGATATAAAATACTACCCATGAAATGCACACAAAGTGACCTGTGAAAAAAGATTGTTTATATATACATACATATCATACTGAAAAAGAGAAAAAAAGTCAGACAAAAAGAGTAAGAAAGTTGCAAGGAGAAAGAACAAATAGATGTTATAACAAATCCGATGCCAAACTCCTCTTCACCATGAAAAACACCTGTGGACCGCCATCTGTAAGAAAACAGAAGAGAGACAACACAAAAAAAAGAGGTACCAATTTACATGCATTACCACATACCATAACCGATATAAAATACTACCCATGAAATGCACACAAAGTGACCTGTGAAAAAAGATTGTTTATATATGCATACATATCATACTGAAAAAGAGAAAAAATGTCAGACAAAAAGAGTAAGAAAGTTGCAAGGAGAAAGAACAAATAGATGTTATAACAAATCTGATGCCAAACTCCTCTTCACCATGAAAAATACTTGTCGACCGCCATCTGAAAGATAACAGAAAAGAGACAATACAAAAAAAGAGATACCAACTTACATATATTAACACATACAATAACAGATATAAAATACTACCCATGAAATGCACACAGTGACCTGTAAAAAAAAAGTTCATATATGCATACTTATTATACTGGAAAAGAGAATAAAAAACAAACAAAAAGTGCAAGAAAGTTGCAAGGAGACAGAGCAAACACATGGTATGTGATAACAAATCCCATGCCCAACTCTTCATCAACATAAAAAATATTTCTCGAGCTCCATCTGGAAGACAAAATAGAGACAACACAGAAAAAGAGAAAACGACATACATGCATTTACACATACAATGGAAGATATAAAATATTACACATTGCAAAACTAAAGGATACTACAGGGTGGGCCATTTATATGGATACACCTGATCTATGTATACACCCCATATACAACATCATACCACCAATTTTTTGGTTCCAACAGTCTTGGAGGGATCTATCCAATGTGGGTTAGTGTCAGACCAATAGTGGTGGTTTTGTTTGTTAATTTCACCATTCACATACAATTAAATACCCATATAAATAGCCAAATTAAGGTGTATTCATATAAATGGCCCACCCTGTACTGTGGCCTCCTCCTCCCCAATAGCCACCCTATTCCTCTCCAGATTTATTTTCTTTAACAGTTAGTGTGCAAAATCTGCACAGTGAATGTGAAGACACACATACGCCCAACTGCCACCGCCATAACAATTCACAAGCACAACTCTTCTTCACCATGAAAAACACCTGTCGACTGCCATCTGTAAGAAAACAGAAGAGAGACAACACAAAAAAAGAGGTACCAATTTACATGCATTACCACATACCATAACAGATATAAACTACTACCCATGAAATGCACACAAAGTGACCTGTGAAAAAAGATTGTTTATATATACATACATATCATACTGAAAAAGAGAAAAAAAGTCAGACAAAAAGAGTAAGAAAGTTGCAAGGAGAAAGAACAAATAGATGTTATAACAAATCCGATGCCAAACTCCTCTTCACCATGAAAAATACTTGTCGACCGCCATCTGAAAGATAACAGAAGAGAGACAATACAAAAAAGAGATACCAACTTACATGCATTAACACATACAATAACAGATATAAAATACTACCCATGAAATGCACACAGTGACCTGTAAAAAAAAAAGTTCATATATGCATACTTATTATACTGGAAAAGAGAATAAAAAACAAACAAAAAGTGCAAGAAAGTTGCAAGGAGACAGAGCAAACACATGGTATGTGATAACAAATCCCATGCCCAACTCTTCATCAACATAAAAAATATTTCTCGAGCTCCATCTGGAAGACAAAATAGAGACAACACAGAAAAAGAGAAAACGACATACATGCATTTACACATACAATGGAAGATATAAAATATTACACATTGCAAAACTAAAGGATACTACAGGGTGGGCCATTTATATGGATACACCTGATCTATGTATACACCCCATATACAACATCATACCACCAATTTTTTTGTTCCAACAGTCTTGGAGGGATCTATCCAATGTGGGTTAGTGTCAGACCAATAGTGGTGGTTTTGTTTGTTAATTTCACCATTCACATACAATTATGTACCCATATAAATAGCCAAATTAAGGTGTATTCATATAAATGGCCCACCCTGTACTGTGGCCTCCTCCTCCCCAATAGCCACCCTATTCCTCTCCAGATTTATTTTCTTTAACAGTTAGTGTGCAAAATCTGCACAGTGAATATGAAGACACACATACGCCCAACTGCCACCGCCATAACAATTCACAAGCACAACTCTTCTTCACCATGAAAAACACTTGTCGACCGCCATCTGTAAGGAAACAGAAGAGAGACAACACAAAAAAAGAGGTATCAATTTACATGCATTACCACATACCATAACAGATATAAAATACTACCCATGAAATGCACACAAAGTGACCTGTGAAAAAAGATTGTTTATATATACATACATATCATACTGAAAAAGAGAAAAAAAGTCAGACAAAAAGAGTAAGAAAGTTGCAAGGAGAAAGAACAAATAGATGTTATAACAAATCCGATGCCAAACTCCTCTTCACCATGAAAAACACCTGTGGACCGCCATCTGTAAGAAAACAGAAGAGAGACAACACAAAAAAAGAGGTACCAATTTACATGCATTACCACATACCATAACAGATATAAAATACTACCCATGAAATGCACACAAAGTGACCTGTGAAAAAAGATTGTTTATATATACATACATATCATACTGAAAAAGAGAAAAAAAGTCAGACAAAAAGAGTAAGAAAGTTGCAAGGAGAAAGAACAAATAGATGTTATAACAAATCCGATGCCAAACTCCTCTTCACCATGAAAAACACCTGTCGACCGCCATCTGTAAGAAGACAGAAGAGAGACAACACAAAAAAAGAGGTACCAATTTACATGCATTACCACATACCATAACAGATATAAAATACTACCCATGAAATGCACACAAAGTGACCTGTGAAAAAGATTGTTTATATATGCATACATATCATACTGAAAAAGAGAAAAAATGTCAGACAAAAAGAGTAAGAAAGTTGCAAGGAGAAAGAACAAATAGATGTTATAACAAATCTGATGCCAAACTCCTCTTCACCATGAAAATACTTGTCGACCGCCATCTGAAAGATAACAAAAAAGAGACAATACAAAAAAAGAGATACCAACTTACATATATTAACACATACAATAACAGATATAAAATACTACCCATGAAATGCACACAGTGACCTGTAAAAAAAAAAGTTCATATATGCATACTTATTATACTGGAAAAGAGAATAAAAAACAAACAAAAAGTGCAAGAAAGTTGCAAGGAGACAGAGCAAACACATGGTATGTGATAACAAATCCCATGCCCAACTCTTCATCAACATAAAAAATATTTCTCGAGCTCCATCTGGAAGACAAAATAGAGACAACACAGAAAAAGAGAAAACGACATACATGCATTTACACATACAATGGAAGATATAAAATATTACACATTGCAAAACTAAAGGATACTACAGGGTGGGCCATTTATATGGATACACCTGATCTATGTATACACCCCATATACAACATCATACCACCAATTTGTTTGTTCCAACAGTCTTGGAGGGATCTATCCAATGTGGGTTAGTGTCAGACCAATAGTGGTGGTTTTGTTTGTTAATTTCACCATTCACATACAATTATGTACCCATATAAATAGCCAAATTAAGGTGTATTCATATAAATGGCCCACCCTGTACTGTGGCCTCCTCCTCCCCAATAGCCACCCTATTCCTCTCCAGATTTATTTTCTACAACAGTTAGTGTGCAAAATCTGCACAGTGAATATGAAGACACACATACGCCCAACTGCCACCACCATAACAATTCACAAGCACAACTCTTCTTCACCATGAAAAACACTTGTCAACCGCCATCTGTAAGGAAACAGAAGAGAGACAACAGAAAAAAAGAGGTACCAATTTACATGCATTACCACATACCATAACAGATATAAAATACTACCCATGAAATGCACACAAAGTGACCTGTGAAAAAAGATTGTTTATATATACATACATATCATACTGAAAAAGAGAAAAAAAGTCAGACAAAAAGAGTAAGAAAGTTGCAAGGAGAAAGAACAAATAGATGTTATAACAAATCCGATGCCAAACTCCTCTTCACCATGAAAAACACCTGTGGACCGCCATCTGTAAGAAAACAGAAGAGAGACAACACAAAAAAAGAGGTACCAATTTACATGCATTACCAAATACCATAACAGATATAAAATACTACCCATGAAATGCACACAAAGTGACCTGTGAAAAAAGATTGTTTATATATGCATACATATCATACTGAAAACGAGAAAAAATGTCAGACAAAAAGAGTAAGAAAGTTGCAAGGAGAAAGAACAAATAGATGTTATAACAAATCCTATCCCAAACTCCTCTTCACCATGAAAAATACTTGTCGACCGCCATCTGAAAGATAACAGAAGAGAGACAATACAAAAAAGAGATACCAACTTACATGCATTAACACATACAATAACAGATATAAAATACTACCCATGAAATGCACACAGTGACCTGTAAAAAAAAAGTTCATATATGCATACTTATTATACTGGAAAAGAGAATAAAAAACAAACAAAAAGTGCAAGAAAGTTGCAAGGAGACAGAGCAAACACATGGTATGTGATAACAAATCCCATGCCCAACTCTTCATCAACATAAAAAATATTTCTCGAGCTCCATCTGGAAGACAAAATAGAGACAACACAGAAAAAGAGAAAACGACATACATGCATTTACACATACAATGGAAGATATAAAATATTACACATTGCAAAACTAAAGGATACTACAGGGTGGGCCATTTATATGGATACACCTGATCTATGTATACACCCCATATACAACATCATACCACCAATTTTTTTGTTCCAACAGTCTTGGAGGGATCTATCCAATGTGGGTTAGTGTCAGACCAATAGTGGTGGTTTTGTTTGTTAATTTCACCATTCACATACAATTATGTACCCATATAAATAGCCAAATTAAGGTGTATTCATATAAATGGCCCACCCTGTACTGTGGCCTCCTCCTCCCCAATAGCCACCCTATTCCTCTCCAGATTTATTTTCTTTAACAGCTAGTGTGCAAAATCTGCACAGTGAATATGAAGACACACATACGCCCAACTGCCACCGCCATAACAATTCACAAGCACAACTCTTGTTCACCATGAAAAACACTTGTCGACCGCCATCTGTAAGGAAACAGAAGAGAGACAACACAAAAAAAGAGGTACCAATTTACATGCATTACCACATACCATAACAGATATAAAATACTACCCATGAAATGCACACAAAGTGACCTGTGAAAAAAGATTGTTTATATATACATACATATCATACTGAAAAAGAGAAAAAAAGTCAGACAAAAAGAGTAAGAAAGTTGCAAGGAGAAAGAACAAATAGATGTTATAACAAATCCGATGCCAAACTCCTCTTCACCATGAAAAACACCTGTGGACCGCCATCTGTAAGAAAACAGAAGAGAGACAACACAAAAAAAGAGGTACCAATTTACATGCATTACCACATACCATAACAGATATAAAATACTACCCATGAAATGCACACAAAGTGACCTGTGAAAAAAGATTGTTTATATATGCATACATATCATACTGAAAACGAGAAAAAATGTCAGACAAAAAGAGTAAGAAAGTTGCAAGGAGAAAGAACAAATAGATGTTATAACAAATCCGATGCCAAACTCCTCTTCACCATGAAAAATACTTGTCGACCGCCATCTGAAAGATAACAGAAGAGAGACAATACAAAAAAGAGATACCAACTTACATGCATTAACACATACAATAACAGATATAAAATACTACCCATGAAATGCACACAGTGACCTGTAAAAAAAAAGTTCATATATGCATACTTATTATACTGGAAAAGAGAATAAAAAACAAACAAAAAGTGCAAGAAAGTTGCAAGGAGACAGAGCAAACACATGGTATGTGATAACAAATCCCATGCCCAACTCTTCATCAACATAAAAAATATTTCTCGAGCTCCATCTGGAAGACAAAATAGAGACAACACAGAAAAAGAGAAAACAACATACATGCATTTACACATACAATGGAAGATATAAAATATTACACATTGCAAAACTAAAGGATACTACAGGGTGGGCCATTTATATGGATACACCTGATCTATGTATACACCCCATATACAACATCATACCACCAATTTTTTTGTTCCAACAGTCTTGGAGGGATCTATCCAATGTGGGTTAGTGTCAGACCAATAGTGGTGGTTTTGTTTGTTAATTTCACCATTCACATACAATTATGTACCCATATAAATAGCCAAATTAAGGTGTATTCATATAAATGGCCCACCCTGTACTGTGGCCTCCTCCTCCCCAATAGCCACCCTATTCCTCTCCAGATTTATTTTCTTTAACAGTTAGTGTGCAAAATCTGCACAGTGAACATGAAGACACACATACGCCCAACTGCCACCGCCATAACAATTCACAAGCACAACTCTTCTTCACCATGAAAAACACTTGTCGACCGCCATCTGTAAGGAAACAGAAGAGAGACAACACAAAAAAAGAGGTACCAATTTACATGCATTACCACATACCATAACAGATATAAAATACTACCCATGAAATGCACACAAAGTGACCTGTGAAAAAAGATTGTTTATATATGCATACATATCATACTGAAAAAGAGAAAAAATGTCAGACAAAAAGAGTAAGAAAGTTGCAAGGAGAAAGAACAAATAAATGTTATAACAAATCTGATGCCAAACTCCTCTTCACCATGAAAAATACTTGTCGACCGCCATCTGAAAGATAACAGAAAAGAGACAATACAAAAAAAGAGATACCAACTTACATGCATTAACACATACAATAACAGATATAAAATACTACCCATGAAATGCACACAGTGACCTGTAAAAAAAAAGTTCATATATGCATACTTATTATACTGGAAAAGAGAATAAAAAACAAACAAAAAGTGCAAGAAAGTTGCAAGGAGACAGAGCAAACACATGGTATGTGATAACAAATCCCATGCCCAACTCTTCATCAACATAAAAAATATTTCTCGACCTCCATCTGGAAGACAAAATAGAGACAACACAGAAAAAGAGAAAACGACATACATGCATTTACACATACAATGGAAGATATAAAATATTACACATTGCAAAACTAAAGGATACTACAGGGTGGGCCATTTATATGGATACACCTGATCTATGTATACACCCCATATACAACATCATACCACCAATTTTTTTGTTCCAACAGTCTTGGAGGGATCTATCAAATGTGGGTTAGTGTCAGACCAATAGTGGTGGTTTTGTTTGTTAATTTCACCATTCACATACAATTATGTACCCATATAAATAGCCAAATTAAGGTGTATTCATATAAATGGCCCACCCTGTACTGTGGCCTCCTCCTCCCCAATAGCCACCCTATTCCTCTCCAGATTTATTTTCTTTAACAGTTAGTGTGCAAAATCTGCACAGTGAATGTGAAGACACACATATGCCCAACTGCCACCGCCATAACAATTCACAAGCACAACTCTTCTTCACCATGAAAAACACCTGTCGACCGCCATCTGTAAGAAAACAGAAGAGAGACAACACAAAAAAGAGGTACCAATTTACATGCATTACCACATACCATAACAGATATAAAATACTACCCATGAAATGCACACAAAGTGACCTGTGAAAAAAGATTGTTTATATATGCATACATATCATACTGAAAAAGAGAAAAAATGTCAGACAAAAAGAGTAAGAAAGTTGCAAGGAGAAAGAACAAATAGATGTTATAACAAATCCGATGCCAAACTCCTCTTCACCATGAAAAATACTTGTCGACCGCCATCTGAAAGATAACAGAAGAGAGACAATACAAAAAAGAGATACCAACTTACATGCATTAACACATACAATAACAGATATAAAATACTACCCATGAAATGCACACAGTGACCTGTAAAAAAAAAGTTCATATATGCATCCTTATTATACTGGAAAAGAGAATAAAAAACAAACAAAAAGTTCAAGAAAGTTGCAAGGAGACAGAGCAAACACATGGTATGTGATAACAAATCCCATGCCCAACTCTTCATCAACATAAAAAATATTTCTCGAGCTCCATCTGGAAGACAAAATAGAGACAACACAGAAAAAGAGAAAACAACATACATGCATTTACACATACAATGGAAGATATAAAATATTACACATTGCAAAACTAAAGGATACTACAGGGTGGGCCATTTATATGGATACACCTGATCTATGTATACACCCCATATACAACATCATACCACCAATTTTTTTGTTCCAACAGTCTTGGAGGGATCTATCCAATGTGGGTTAGTGTCAGACCAATAGTGGTGGTTTTGTTTGTTAATTTCACCATTCACATACAATTATGTACCCATATAAATAGCCAAATTAAGGTGTATTCATATAAATGGCCCACCCTGTACTGTGGCCTCCTCCTCCCCAATAGCCACCCTATTCCTCTCCAGATTTATTTTCTTTAACAGTTAGTGTGCAAAATCTGCACAGTGAATGTGAAGACACACATATGCCCAACTGCCACCGCCATAACAATTCACAAGCACAACTCTTCTTCACCATGAAAAACACCTGTCGACCGCCATCTGTAAGAAAACAGAAGAGAGACAACACAAAAAAGAGGTACCAATTTACATGCATTACCACATACCATAACAGATATAAAATACTACCCATGAAATGCACACAAAGTGACCTGTGAAAAAAGATTGTTTATATATGCATACATATCATACTGAAAAAGAGAAAAAATGTCAGACAAAAAGAGTAAGAAAGTTGCAAGGAGAAAGAACAAATAGATGTTATAACAAATCCGATGCCAAACTCCTCTTCACCATGAAAAATACTTGTCGACCGCCATCTGAAAGATAACAGAAGAGAGACAATACAAAAAAGAGATACCAACTTACATGCATTAACACATACAATAACAGATATAAAATACTACCCATGAAATGCACACAGTGACCTGTAAAAAAAAAGTTCATATATGCATCCTTATTATACTGGAAAAGAGAATAAAAAACAAACAAAAAGTTCAAGAAAGTTGCAAGGAGACAGAGCAAACACATGGTATGTGATAACAAATCCCATGCCCAACTCTTCATCAACATAAAAAATATTTCTCGAGCTCCATCTGGAAGACAAAATAGAGACAACACAGAAAAAGAGAAAACAACATACATGCATTTACACATACAATGGAAGATATAAAATATTACACATTGCAAAACTAAAGGATACTACAGGGTGGGCCATTTATATGGATACACCTGATCTATGTATACACCCCATATACAACATCATACCACCAATTTTTTTGTTCCAACAGTCTTGGAGGGATCTATCCAATGTGGGTTAGTGTCAGACCAATAGTGGTGGTTTTGTTTGTTAATTTCACCATTCACATACAATTATGTACCCATATAAATAGCCAAATGAAGGTGTATTCATATAAATGGCCCACCCTGTACTGTGGCCTCCTCCTCCCCAATAGCCACCCTATTCCTCTCCAGATTTATTTTCTTTAACAGTTAGTGTGCAAAATCTGCACAGTGAATGTGAAGACACACATACGCCCAACTGCCACCGCCATAACAATTCACAAGCACAACTCTTCTTCACCATGAAAAACACCTGTCAACCGCCATCTGTAAGGAAACAGAAGAGAGACAACACAAAAAAAGAGGTACCAATTTACATGCATTACCACATACCATAACAGATATAAAATACTACCCATGAAATGCACACAAAGTGACCTGTGAAAAAAGATTGTTTATATATACATACATATCATACTGAAAAAGAGAAAAAAAGTCAGACAAAAAGAGTAAAAAAGTTGCAAGGAGAAAGAACAAATAGATGTTATAACAAATCCGATGCCAAACTCCTCTTCACCATGAAAAACACCTGTGGACCGCCATCTGTAAGAAAACAGAAGAGAGACAACACAAAAAAAGAGGTACCAATTTACATGCATTACCACATACCATAACAGATATAAAATACTACCCATGAAATGCACACAAAGTGACCTGTGAAAAAGATTGTTTATATATGCATACATATCATACTGAAAACGAGAAAAAATGTCAGACAAAAAGAGTAAGAAAGTTGCAAGGAGAAAGAACAAAAAGATGTTATAACAAATCCGATGCCAAACTCCTCTTCACCATGAAAAATACTTGTCGACCGCCATCTGAAAGATAACAGAAGAGAGACAATACAAAAAAGAGATACCAACTTACATGCATTAACACATACAATAACAGATATAAAATACTACCCATGAAATGCACACAGTGACCTGTAAAAAAAAAGTTCATATATGCATACTTATTATACTGGAAAAGAGAATAAAAAACAAACAAAAAGTGCAAGAAAGTTGCAAGGAGACAGAGCAAACACATGGTATGTGATAACAAATCCCATGCCCAACTCTTCATCAACATAAAAAATATTTCTCGAGCTCCATCTGGAAGACAAAATAGAGACAACACAGAAAAAGAGAAAACAACATACATGCATTTACACATACAATGGAAGATATAAAATATTACACATTGCAAAACTAAAGGATACTACAGGGTGGGCCATTTATATGGATACACCTGATCTATGTATACACCCCATATACAACATCATACCACCAATTTTTTTGTTCCAACAGTCTTGGAGGGATCTATCCAATGTGGGTTAGTGTCAGACCAATAGTGGTGGTTTTGTTTGTTAATTTCACCATTCACATACAATTATGTACCCATATAAATAGCCAAATTAAGGTGTATTCATATAAATGGCCCACCCTGTACTGTGGCCTCCTCCTCCCCAATAGCCACCCTATTCCTCTCCAGATTTATTTTCTTTAACAGTTAGTGTGCAAAATCTGCACAGTGAATGTGAAGACACACATACGCCCAACTGCCACCGCCATAACAATTCACAAGCACAACTCTTCTTCACCATGAAAAACACCTGTCAACCGCCATCTGTAAGGAAACAGAAGAGAGACAACACAAAAAAAGAGGTACCAATTTACATGCATTACCACATACCATAACAGATATAAAATACTACCCATGAAATGCACACAAAGTGACCTGTGAAAAAAGATTGTTTATATATACATACATATCATACTGAAAAAGAGAAAAAAAGTCAGACAAAAAGAGTAAGAAAGTTGCAAGGAGAAAGAACAAATAGATGTTATAACAAATCCGATGCCAAACTCCTCTTCACCATGAAAAACACCTGTGGACCGCCATCTGTAAGAAAACAGAAGAGAGACAACACAAAAAAAGAGGTACCAATTTACATGCATTACCACATACCATAACAGATATAAAATACTACCCATGAAATGCACACAAAGTGACCTGTGAAAAAAGATTGTTTATATATACATACATATCATACTGAAAAAGAGAAAAAAAAGTCAGACAAAAAGAGTAAGAAAGTTGCAAGGAGAAAGAACAAATAGATGTTATAACAAATCCGATGCCAAACTCCTCTTCACCATGAAAAACACCTGTCGACCGCCATCTGTAAGAAAACAGAAGAGAGACAACACAAAAAAAGAGGTACCAATTTACATGCATTACCACATACCATAACAGATATAAAATACTACCCATGAAATGCACACAAAGTGACCTGTGAAAAAGATTGTTTATATATGCATACATATCATACTGAAAAAGAGAAAAAATGTCAGACAAAAAGAGTAAGAAAGTTGCAAGGAGAAAGAACAAATAGATGTTATAACAAATCTGATGCCAAACTCCTCTTCACCATGAAAATACTTGTCGACCGCCATCTGAAAGATAACAAAAAAGAGACAATACAAAAAAAGAGATACCAACTTACATATATTAAAGAGACTCCGTAACAAAAATTGCATCCTGTTTTTTATCATCCTACAAGTTCCAAAAGCTATTCTAATGTGTTCTGGCTTACTGCAGCACTTTGTACTATCACAGTCTCTGTAATAAATCAATGTATCTTTCCCTTGTCAGACTTGTCAGCCTGTGTCTGGAAGGCTGCCAAGTTCTTCAGTGTTGTGGTTCTGCTATGCACTCCCCCCTCAGGGGGGAAAGAAACACACAAATGATCTCTTGAGATTCAAAAGGAATGCTGTATACAGCCTGCTTGTGTATGGATGTATTTTCTATGTGTGGACATACTGTACATCAACCTACTTCCTGTTTTGGTGGCCATTTTGTTTGTTTATAAACAAACTTTTTAAAACTGTTTTTAACCACTTTTAATGCGGCGGGGAGCGGCGAAATTGTGACAGAGGGTAATAGGAGATGTCCCTTAACGCACTGGTATGTTTACTTTTGTGCGATTTTAACAATACAGATTCTCTTTAACACATACAATAACAGATATAAAATACTACCCATGAAATGCACACAGTGACCTGTAAAAAAAAAAGTTCATATATGCATACTTATTATACTGGAAAAGAGAATAAAAAACAAACAAAAAGTGCAAGAAAGTTGCAAGGAGACAGAGCAAACACATGGTATGTGATAACAAATCCCATGCCCAACTCTTCATCAACATAAAAAATATTTCTCGAGCTCCATCTGGAAGACAAAATAGAGACAACACAGAAAAAGAGAAAACAACATACATGCATTTACACATACAATGGAAGATATAAAATATTACACATTGCAAAACTAAAGGATACTACAGGGTGGGCCATTTATATGGATACACCTGATCTATGTATACACCCCATATACAACATCATACCACCAATTTTTTTGTTCCAACAGTCTTGGAGGGATCTATCCAATGTGGGTTAGTGTCAGACCAATAGTGGTGGTTTTGTTTGTTAATTTCACCATTCACATACAATTATGTACCCATATAAATAGCCAAATTAAGGTGTATTCATATAAATGGCCCACCCTGTACTGTGGCCTCCTCCTCCCCAATAGCCACCCTATTCCTCTCCAGATTTATTTTCTTTAACAGTTAGTGTGCAAAATCTGCACAGTGAATGTGAAGACACACATACGCCCAACTGCCACCGCCATAACAATTCACAAGCACAACTCTTCTTCACCATGAAAAACACCTGTCAACCGCCATCTGTAAGGAAACAGAAGAGAGACAACACAAAAAAAGAGGTACCAATTTACATGCATTACCACATACCATAACAGATATAAAATACTACCCATGAAATGCACACAAAGTGACCTGTGAAAAAAGATTGTTTATATATACATACATATCATACTGAAAAAGAGAAAAAAAGTCAGACAAAAAGAGTAAGAAAGTTGCAAGGAGAAAGAACAAATAGATGTTATAACAAATCCGATGCCAAACTCCTCTTCACCATGAAAAACACCTGTGGACCGCCATCTGTAAGAAAACAGAAGAGAGACAACACAAAAAAAGAGGTACCAATTTACATGCATTACCACATACCATAACAGATATAAAATACTACCCATGAAATGCACACAAAGTGACCTGTGAAAAAAGATTGTTTATATATACATACATATCATACTGAAAAAGAGAAAAAAAAGTCAGACAAAAAGAGTAAGAAAGTTGCAAGGAGAAAGAACAAATAGATGTTATAACAAATCCGATGCCAAACTCCTCTTCACCATGAAAAACACCTGTCGACCGCCATCTGTAAGAAAACAGAAGAGAGACAACACAAAAAAAGAGGTACCAATTTACATGCATTACCACATACCATAACAGATATAAAATACTACCCATGAAATGCACACAAAGTGACCTGTGAAAAAGATTGTTTATATATGCATACATATCATACTGAAAAAGAGAAAAAATGTCAGACAAAAAGAGTAAGAAAGTTGCAAGGAGAAAGAACAAATAGATGTTATAACAAATCTGATGCCAAACTCCTCTTCACCATGAAAATACTTGTCGACCGCCATCTGAAAGATAACAAAAAAGAGACAATACAAAAAAAGAGATACCAACTTACATATATTAAAGAGACTCCGTAACAAAAATTGCATCCTGTTTTTTATCATCCTACAAGTTCCAAAAGCTATTCTAATGTGTTCTGGCTTACTGCAGCACTTTGTACTATCACAGTCTCTGTAATAAATCAATGTATCTTTCCCTTGTCAGACTTGTCAGCCTGTGTCTGGAAGGCTGCCAAGTTCTTCAGTGTTGTGGTTCTGCTATGCACTCCCCCCTCAGGGGGGAAAGAAACACACAAATGATCTCTTGAGATTCAAAAGGAATGCTGTATACAGCCTGCTTGTGTATGGATGTATTTTCTATGTGTGGACATACTGTACATCAACCTACTTCCTGTTTTGGTGGCCATTTTGTTTGTTTATAAACAAACTTTTTAAAACTGTTTTTAACCACTTTTAATGCGGCGGGGAGCGGCGAAATTGTGACAGAGGGTAATAGGAGATGTCCCTTAACGCACTGGTATGTTTACTTTTGTGCGATTTTAACAATACAGATTCTCTTTAACACATACAATAACAGATATAAAATACTACCCATGAAATGCACACAGTGACCTGTAAAAAAAAAAGTTCATATATGCATACTTATTATACTGGAAAAGAGAATAAAAAACAAACAAAAAGTGCAAGAAAGTTGCAAGGAGACAGAGCAAACACATGGTATGTGATAACAAATCCCATGCCCAACTCTTCATCAACATAAAAAATATTTCTCGAGCTCCATCTGGAAGACAAAATAGAGACAACACAGAAAAAGAGAAAACGACATACATGCATTTACACATACAATGGAAGATATAAAATATTACACATTGCAAAACTAAAGGATACTACAGGGTGGGCCATTTATATGGATACACCTGATCTATGTATACACCCCATATACAACATCATACCACCATTTTGTTTGTTCCAACAGTCTTGGAGGGATCTATCCAATGTGGGTTAGTGTCAGACCAATAGTGGTGGTTTTGTTTGTTAATTTCACCATTCACATACAATTATGTACCCATATAAATAGCCAAATTAAGGTGTATTCATATAAATGGCCCACCCTGTACTGTGGCCTCCTCCTCCCCAATAGCCACCCTATTCCTCTCCAGATTTATTTTCTACAACAGTTAGTGTGCAAAATCTGCACAGTGAATATGAAGACACACATACGCCCAACTGCCACCGCCATAACAATTCACAAGCACAACTCTTCTTCACCATGAAAAACACTTGTCAACCGCCATCTGTAAGGAAACAGAAGAGAGACAACACAAAAAAAGAGGTACCAATTTACATGCATTACCACATACCATAACAGATATAAAATACTACCCATGAAATGCACACAAAGTGACCTGTGAAAAAAGATTGTTTATATATACATACATATCATACTGAAAAAGAGAAAAAAAGTCAGACAAAAAGAGTAAGAAAGTTGCAAGGAGAAAGAACAAATAGATGTTATAACAAATCCGATGCCAAACTCCTCTTCACCATGAAAAATACTTGTCGACCGCCATCTGAAAGATAACAGAAGAGAGACAATACAAAAAAGAGATACCAACTTACATGCATTAACACATACAATAACAGATATAAAATACTACCCATGAAATGCACACAGTGACCTGTAAAAAAAAAGTTCATATATGCATACTTATTATACTGGAAAAGAGAATAAAAAACAAACAAAAAGTGCAAGAAAGTTGCAAGGAGACAGAGCAAACACATGGTATGTGATAACAAATCCCATGCCCAACTCTTCATCAACATAAAAAATATTTCTCGAGCTCCATCTGGAAGACAAAATAGAGACAACACAGAAAAAGAGAAAACAACATACATGCATTTACACATACAATGGAAGATATAAAATATTACACATTGCAAAACTAAAGGATACTACAGGGTGGGCCATTTATATGGATACACCTGATCTATGTATACACCCCATATACAACATCATACCACCAATTTTTTTGTTCCAACAGTCTTGGAGGGATCTATCCAATGTGGGTTAGTGTCAGACCAATAGTGGTGGTTTTGTTTGTTAATTTCACCATTCACATACAATTATGTACCCATATAAATAGCCAAATTAAGGTGTATTCATATAAATGGCCCACCCTGTACTGTGGCCTCCTCCTCCCCAATAGCCACCCTATTCCTCTCCAGATTTATTTTCTTTAACAGTTAGTGTGCAAAATCTGCACAGTGAATGTGAAGACACACATACGCCCAACTGCCACCGCCATAACAATTCACAAGCACAACTCTTCTTCACCATGAAAAACACCTGTCAACCGCCATCTGTAAGGAAACAGAAGAGAGACAACACAAAAAAAGAGGTACCAATTTACATGCATTACCACATACCATAACAGATATAAAATACTACCCATGAAATGCACACAAAGTGACCTGTGAAAAAAGATTGTTTATATATACATACATATCATACTGAAAAAGAGAAAAAAAGTCAGACAAAAAGAGTAAGAAAGTTGCAAGGAGAAAGAACAAATAGATGTTATAACAAATCCGATGCCAAACTCCTCTTCACCATGAAAAACACCTGTGGACCGCCATCTGTAAGAAAACAGAAGAGAGACAACACAAAAAAAGAGGTACCAATTTACATGCATTACCACATACCATAACAGATATAAAATACTACCCATGAAATGCACACAAAGTGACCTGTGAAAAAAGATTGTTTATATATACATACATATCATACTGAAAAAGAGAAAAAAAAGTCAGACAAAAAGAGTAAGAAAGTTGCAAGGAGAAAGAACAAATAGATGTTATAACAAATCCGATGCCAAACTCCTCTTCACCATGAAAAACACCTGTCGACCGCCATCTGTAAGAAAACAGAAGAGAGACAACACAAAAAAAGAGGTACCAATTTACATGCATTACCACATACCATAACAGATATAAAATACTACCCATGAAATGCACACAAAGTGACCTGTGAAAAAGATTGTTTATATATGCATACATATCATACTGAAAAAGAGAAAAAATGTCAGACAAAAAGAGTAAGAAAGTTGCAAGGAGAAAGAACAAATAGATGTTATAACAAATCTGATGCCAAACTCCTCTTCACCATGAAAATACTTGTCGACCGCCATCTGAAAGATAACAAAAAAGAGACAATACAAAAAAAGAGATACCAACTTACATATATTAAAGAGACTCCGTAACAAAAATTGCATCCTGTTTTTTATCATCCTACAAGTTCCAAAAGCTATTCTAATGTGTTCTGGCTTACTGCAGCACTTTGTACTATCACAGTCTCTGTAATAAATCAATGTATCTTTCCCTTGTCAGACTTGTCAGCCTGTGTCTGGAAGGCTGCCAAGTTCTTCAGTGTTGTGGTTCTGCTATGCACTCCCCCCTCAGGGGGGAAAGAAACACACAAATGATCTCTTGAGATTCAAAAGGAATGCTGTATACAGCCTGCTTGTGTATGGATGTATTTTCTATGTGTGGACATACTGTACATCAACCTACTTCCTGTTTTGGTGGCCATTTTGTTTGTTTATAAACAAACTTTTTAAAACTGTTTTTAACCACTTTTAATGCGGCGGGGAGCGGCGAAATTGTGACAGAGGGTAATAGGAGATGTCCCTTAACGCACTGGTATGTTTACTTTTGTGCGATTTTAACAATACAGATTCTCTTTAACACATACAATAACAGATATAAAATACTACCCATGAAATGCACACAGTGACCTGTAAAAAAAAAAGTTCATATATGCATACTTATTATACTGGAAAAGAGAATAAAAAACAAACAAAAAGTGCAAGAAAGTTGCAAGGAGACAGAGCAAACACATGGTATGTGATAACAAATCCCATGCCCAACTCTTCATCAACATAAAAAATATTTCTCGAGCTCCATCTGGAAGACAAAATAGAGACAACACAGAAAAAGAGAAAACGACATACATGCATTTACACATACAATGGAAGATATAAAATATTACACATTGCAAAACTAAAGGATACTACAGGGTGGGCCATTTATATGGATACACCTGATCTATGTATACACCCCATATACAACATCATACCACCATTTTGTTTGTTCCAACAGTCTTGGAGGGATCTATCCAATGTGGGTTAGTGTCAGACCAATAGTGGTGGTTTTGTTTGTTAATTTCACCATTCACATACAATTATGTACCCATATAAATAGCCAAATTAAGGTGTATTCATATAAATGGCCCACCCTGTACTGTGGCCTCCTCCTCCCCAATAGCCACCCTATTCCTCTCCAGATTTATTTTCTACAACAGTTAGTGTGCAAAATCTGCACAGTGAATATGAAGACACACATACGCCCAACTGCCACCGCCATAACAATTCACAAGCACAACTCTTCTTCACCATGAAAAACACTTGTCAACCGCCATCTGTAAGGAAACAGAAGAGAGACAACACAAAAAAAGAGGTACCAATTTACATGCATTACCACATACCATAACAGATATAAAATACTACCCATGAAATGCACACAAAGTGACCTGTGAAAAAAGATTGTTTATATATACATACATATCATACTGAAAAAGAGAAAAAAAGTCAGACAAAAAGAGTAAGAAAGTTGCAAGGAGAAAGAACAAATAGATGTTATAACAAATCCGATGCCAAACTCCTCTTCACCATGAAAAACACCTGTGGACCGCCATCTGTAAGAAAACAGAAGAGAGACAACACAAAAAAAAGAGGTACCAATTTACATGCATTACCACATACCATAACCGATATAAAATACTACCCATGAAATGCACACAAAGTGACCTGTGAAAAAAGATTGTTTATATATGCATACATATCATACTGAAAAAGAGAAAAAATGTCAGACAAAAAGAGTAAGAAAGTTGCAAGGAGAAAGAACAAATAGATGTTATAACAAATCTGATGCCAAACTCCTCTTCACCATGAAAAATACTTGTCGACCGCCATCTGAAAGATAACAGAAAAGAGACAATACAAAAAAAGAGATACCAACTTACATATATTAACACATACAATAACAGATATAAAATACTACCCATGAAATGCACACAGTGACCTGTAAAAAAAAAGTTCATATATGCATACTTATTATACTGGAAAAGAGAATAAAAAACAAACAAAAAGTGCAAGAAAGTTGCAAGGAGACAGAGCAAACACATGGTATGTGATAACAAATCCCATGCCCAACTCTTCATCAACATAAAAAATATTTCTCGAGCTCCATCTGGAAGACAAAATAGAGACAACACAGAAAAAGAGAAAACGACATACATGCATTTACACATACAATGGAAGATATAAAATATTACACATTGCAAAACTAAAGGATACTACAGGGTGGGCCATTTATATGGATACACCTGATCTATGTATACACCCCATATACAACATCATACCACCAATTTTTTGGTTCCAACAGTCTTGGAGGGATCTATCCAATGTGGGTTAGTGTCAGACCAATAGTGGTGGTTTTGTTTGTTAATTTCACCATTCACATACAATTAAATACCCATATAAATAGCCAAATTAAGGTGTATTCATATAAATGGCCCACCCTGTACTGTGGCCTCCTCCTCCCCAATAGCCACCCTATTCCTCTCCAGATTTATTTTCTTTAACAGTTAGTGTGCAAAATCTGCACAGTGAATGTGAAGACACACATACGCCCAACTGCCACCGCCATAACAATTCACAAGCACAACTCTTCTTCACCATGAAAAACACCTGTCAACTGCCATCTGTAAGAAAACAGAAGAGAGACAACACAAAAAAAGAGGTACCAATTTACATGCATTACCACATACCATAACAGATATAAACTACTACCCATGAAATGCACACAAAGTGACCTGTGAAAAAAGATTGTTTATATATACATACATATCATACTGAAAAAGAGAAAAAAAGTCAGACAAAAAGAGTAAGAAAGTTGCAAGGAGAAAGAACAAATAGATGTTATAACAAATCCGATGCCAAACTCCTCTTCACCATGAAAAATACTTGTCGACCGCCATCTGAAAGATAACAGAAGAGAGACAATACAAAAAAGAGATACCAACTTACATGCATTAACACATACAATAACAGATATAAAATACTACCCATGAAATGCACACAGTGACCTGTAAAAAAAAAAGTTCATATATGCATACTTATTATACTGGAAAAGAGAATAAAAAACAAACAAAAAGTGCAAGAAAGTTGCAAGGAGACAGAGCAAACACATGGTATGTGATAACAAATCCCATGCCCAACTCTTCATCAACATAAAAAATATTTCTCGAGCTCCATCTGGAAGACAAAATAGAGACAACACAGAAAAAGAGAAAACGACATACATGCATTTACACATACAATGGAAGATATAAAATATTACACATTGCAAAACTAAAGGATACTACAGGGTGGGCCATTTATATGGATACACCTGATCTATGTATACACCCCATATACAACATCATACCACCAATTTTTTTGTTCCAACAGTCTTGGAGGGATCTATCCAATGTGGGTTAGTGTCAGACCAATAGTGGTGGTTTTGTTTGTTAATTTCACCATTCACATACAATTATGTACCCATATAAATAGCCAAATTAAGGTGTATTCATATAAATGGCCCACCCTGTACTGTGGCCTCCTCCTCCCCAATAGCCACCCTATTCCTCTCCAGATTTATTTTCTTTAACAGTTAGTGTGCAAAATCTGCACAGTGAATATGAAGACACACATACGCCCAACTGCCACCGCCATAACAATTCACAAGCACAACTCTTCTTCACCATGAAAAACACTTGTCGACCGCCATCTGTAAGGAAACAGAAGAGAGACAACACAAAAAAAGAGGTACCAATTTACATGCATTACCACATACCATAACAGATATAAAATACTACCCATGAAATGCACACAAAGTGACCTGTGAAAAAAGATTGTTTATATATACATACATATCATACTGAAAAAGAGAAAAAAAGTCAGACAAAAAGAGTAAGAAAGTTGCAAGGAGAAAGAACAAATAGATGTTATAACAAATCCGATGCCAAACTCCTCTTCACCATGAAAAACACCTGTGGACCGCCATCTGTAAGAAAACAGAAGAGAGACAACACAAAAAAAGAGGTACCAATTTACATGCATTACCACATACCATAACAGATATAAAATACTACCCATGAAATGCACACAAAGTGACCTGTGAAAAAAGATTGTTTATATATGCATACATATCATACTGAAAAAGAGAAAAAATGTCAGACAAAAAGAGTAAGAAAGTTGCAAGGAGAAAGAACAAATAGATGTTATAACAAATCCGATGCCAAACTCCTCTTCACCATGAAAAATACTTGTCGACCGCCATCTGAAAGATAACAGAAGAGAGAAGAGAGACAATACAAAAAAGAGATACCAACTTACATGCATTAACACATACAATAACAGATATAAAATACTACCCATGAAATGCACACAGTGACCTTTAAAAAAAAAGTTCATATATGCATACTTATTATACTGGAAAAGAGAATAAAAAACAAACAAAAAGTGCAAGAAAGTTGCAAGGAGACAGAGCAAACACATGGTATGTGATAACAAATCCCATGCCCAACTCTTCATCAACATAAAAAATATTTCTCGAGCTCCATCTGGAAGACAAAATAGAGACAACACAGAAAAAGAGAAAACAACATACATGCATTTACACATACAATGGAAGATATAAAATATTACACATTGCAAAACTAAAGGATACTACAGGGTGGGCCATTTATATGGATACACCTGATCTATGTATACACCCCATATACAACATCATACCACCAATTTTTTTGTTCCAACAGTCTTGGAGGGATCTATCCAATGTGGGTTAGTGTCAGACCAATAGTGGTGGTTTTGTTTGTTAATTTCACCATTCACATACAATTATGTACCCATATAAATAGCCAAATTAAGGTGTATTCATATAAATGGCCCACCCTGTACTGTGGCCTCCTCCTCCCCAATAGCCACCCTATTCCTCTCCAGATTTATTTTCTTTAACAGTTAGTGTGCAAAATCTGCACAGTGAATATGAAGACACACATACGCCCAACTGCCACCGCCATAACAATTCACAAGCACAACTCTTCTTCACCATGAAAAACACCTGTCGACCGCCATCTGTAAGGAAACAGAAGAGAGACAACACAAAAAAAGAGGTACCAATTTACATGCATTACCACATACCATAACAGATATAAAATACTACCCATGAAATGCACACAAAGTGACCTGTGAAAAAAGATTGTTTATATATACATACATATCATACTGAAAAAGAGAAAAAAAGTCAGACAAAAAGAGTAAGAAAGTTGCAAGGAGAAAGAAAAAATAGATGTTATAACAAATCCGATGCCAAACTCCTCTTCACCATGAAAAACACCTGTGGACCGCCATCTGTAAGAAAACAGAAGAGAGACAACACAAAAAAAGAGGTACCAATTTACATGCATTACCACATACCATAACAGATATAAAATACTACCCATGAAATGCACACAAAGTGACCTGTGAAAAAAGATTGTTTATATATACATACATATCATACTGAAAAAGAGAAAAAAAGTCAGACAAAAAGAGTAAGAAAGTTGCAAGGAGAAAGAACAAATAGATGTTATAACAAATCCGATGCCAAACTCCTCTTCACCATGAAAAACACCTGTCGACCGCCATCTGTAAGAAGACAGAAGAGAGACAACACAAAAAAAGAGGTACCAATTTACATGCATTACCACATACCATAACAGATATAAAATACTACCCATGAAATGCACACAAAGTGACCTGTGAAAAAGATTGTTTATATATGCATACATATCATACTGAAAAAGAGAAAAAATGTCAGACAAAAAGAGTAAGAAAGTTGCAAGGAGAAAGAACAAATAGATGTTATAACAAATCTGATGCCAAACTCCTCTTCACCATGAAAAACACCTGTGGACCGCCATCTGTAAGAAAACAGAAGAGAGACAACACAAAAAAAGAGGTACCAATTTACATGCATTACCACATACCATAACAGATATAAAATACTACCCATGAAATGCACACAAAGTGACCTGTGAAAAAAGATTGTTTATATATGCATACATATCATACTGAAAACGAGAAAAAATGTCAGACAAAAAGAGTAAGAAAGTTGCAAGGAGAAAGAACAAATAGATGTTATAACAAATCCGATGCCAAACTCCTCTTCACCATGAAAAATACTTGTCGACCGCCATCTGAAAGATAACAGAAGAGAGACAATACAAAAAAGAGATACCAACTTACATGCATTAACACATACAATAACAGATATAAAATACTACCCATGAAATGCACACAGTGACCTGTAAAAAAAAAGTTCATATATGCATACTTATTATACTGGAAAAGAGAATAAAAAACAAACAAAAAGTGCAAGAAAGTTGCAAGGAGACAGAGCAAACACATGGTATGTGATAACAAATCCCATGCCCAACTCTTCATCAACATAAAAAATATTTCTCGAGCTCCATCTGGAAGACAAAATAGAGACAACACAGAAAAAGAGAAAACGACATACATGCATTTACACATACAATGGAAGATATAAAATATTACACATTGCAAAACTAAAGGATACTACAGGGTGGGCCATTTATATGGATACACCTGATCTATGTATACACCCCATATACAACATCATACCACCAATTTTTTTGTTCCAACAGTCTTGGAGGGATCTATCCAATGTGGGTTAGTGTCAGACCAATAGTGGTGGTTTTGTTTGTTAATTTCACCATTCACATACAATTATGTACCCATATAAATAGCCAAATTAAGGTGTATTCATATAAATGGCCCACCCTGTACTGTGGCCTCCTCCTCCCCAATAGCCACCCTATTCCTCTCCAGATTTATTTTCTTTAACAGCTAGTGTGCAAAATCTGCACAGTGAATATGAAGACACACATACGCCCAACTGCCACCGCCATAACAATTCACAAGCACAACTCTTGTTCATCATGAAAAACACTTGTCGACCGCCATCTGTAAGGAAACAGAAGAGAGACAACACAAAAAAAGAGGTACCAATTTACATGCATTACCACATACCATAACAGATATAAAATACTACCCATGAAATGCACACAAAGTGACCTGTGAAAAAAGATTGTTTATATATACATACATATCATACTGAAAAAGAGAAAAAAAGTCAGACAAAAAGAGTAAGAAAGTTGCAAGGAGAAAGAACAAATAGATGTTATAACAAATCCGATGCCAAACTCCTCTTCACCATGAAAAACACCTGTGGACCGCCATCTGTAAGAAAACAGAAGAGAGACAACACAAAAAAAGAGGTACCAATTTACATGCATTACCACATACCATAACAGATATAAAATACTACCCATGAAATGCACACAAAGTGACCTGTGAAAAAAGATTGTTTATATATGCATACATATCATACTGAAAACGAGAAAAAATGTCAGACAAAAAGAGTAAGAAAGTTGCAAGGAGAAAGAACAAATAGATGTTATAACAAATCCGATGCCAAACTCCTCTTCACCATGAAAAATACTTGTCGACCGCCATCTGAAAGATAACAGAAGAGAGACAATACAAAAAAGAGATACCAACTTACATGCATTAACACATACAATAACAGATATAAAATACTACCCATGAAATGCACACAGTGACCTGTAAAAAAAAAGTTCATATATGCATACTTATTATACTGGAAAAGAGAATAAAAAACAAACAAAAAGTGCAAGAAAGTTGCAAGGAGACAGAGCAAACACATGGTATGTGATAACAAATCCCATGCCCAACTCTTCATCAACATAAAAAATATTTCTCGAGCTCCATCTGGAAGACAAAATAGAGACAACACAGAAAAAGAGAAAACAACATACATGCATTTACACATACAATGGAAGATATAAAATATTACACATTGCAAAACTAAAGGATACTACAGGGTGGGCCATTTATATGGATACACCTGATCTATGTATACACCCCATATACAACATCATACCACCAATTTTTTTGTTCCAACAGTCTTGGAGGGATCTATCCAATGTGGGTTAGTGTCAGACCAATAGTGGTGGTTTTGTTTGTTAATTTCACCATTCACATACAATTATGTACCCATATAAATAGCCAAATTAAGGTGTATTCATATAAATGGCCCACCCTGTACTGTGGCCTCCTCCTCCCCAATAGCCACCCTATTCCTCTCCAGATTTATTTTCTTTAACAGTTAGTGTGCAAAATCTGCACAGTGAACATGAAGACACACATACGCCCAACTGCCACCGCCATAACAATTCACAAGCACAACTCTTCTTCACCATGAAAAACACTTGTCGACCGCCATCTGTAAGGAAACAGAAGAGAGACAACACAAAAAAAGAGGTACCAATTTACATGCATTACCACATACCATAACAGATATAAAATACTACCCATGAAATGCACACAAAGTGACCTGTGAAAAAAGATTGTTTATATATGCATACATATCATACTGAAAAAGAGAAAAAATGTCAGACAAAAAGAGTAAGAAAGTTGCAAGGAGAAAGAACAAATAAATGTTATAACAAATCTGATGCCAAACTCCTCTTCACCATGAAAAATACTTGTCGACCGCCATCTGAAAGATAACAGAAAAGAGACAATACAAAAAAAGAGATACCAACTTACATGCATTAACACATACAATAACAGATATAAAATACTACCCATGAAATGCACACAGTGACCTGTAAAAAAAAAGTTCATATATGCATACTTATTATACTGGAAAAGAGAATAAAAAACAAACAAAAAGTGCAAGAAAGTTGCAAGGAGACAGAGCAAACACATGGTATGTGATAACAAATCCCATGCCCAACTCTTCATCAACATAAAAAATATTTCTCGACCTCCATCTGGAAGACAAAATAGAGACAACACAGAAAAAGAGAAAACGACATACATGCATTTACACATACAATGGAAGATATAAAATATTACACATTGCAAAACTAAAGGATACTACAGGGTGGGCCATTTATATGGATACACCTGATCTATGTATACACCCCATATACAACATCATACCACCAATTTTTTTGTTCCAACAGTCTTGGAGGGATCTATCAAATGTGGGTTAGTGTCAGACCAATAGTGGTGGTTTTGTTTGTTAATTTCACCATTCACATACAATTATGTACCCATATAAATAGCCAAATTAAGGTGTATTCATATAAATGGCCCACCCTGTACTGTGGCCTCCTCCTCCCCAATAGCCACCCTATTCCTCTCCAGATTTATTTTCTTTAACAGTTAGTGTGCAAAATCTGCACAGTGAATGTGAAGACACACATATGCCCAACTGCCACCGCCATAACAATTCACAAGCACAACTCTTCTTCACCATGAAAAACACCTGTCGACCGCCATCTGTAAGAAAACAGAAGAGAGACAACACAAAAAAGAGGTACCAATTTACATGCATTACCACATACCATAACAGATATAAAATACTACCCATGAAATGCACACAAAGTGACCTGTGAAAAAAGATTGTTTATATATGCATACATATCATACTGAAAAAGAGAAAAAATGTCAGACAAAAAGAGTAAGAAAGTTGCAAGGAGAAAGAACAAATAGATGTTATAACAAATCCGATGCCAAACTCCTCTTCACCATGAAAAATACTTGTCGACCGCCATCTGAAAGATAACAGAAGAGAGACAATACAAAAAAGAGATACCAACTTACATGCATTAACACATACAATAACAGATATAAAATACTACCCATGAAATGCACACAGTGACCTGTAAAAAAAAAGTTCATATATGCATCCTTATTATACTGGAAAAGAGAATAAAAAACAAACAAAAAGTTCAAGAAAGTTGCAAGGAGACAGAGCAAACACATGGTATGTGATAACAAATCCCATGCCCAACTCTTCATCAACATAAAAAATATTTCTCGAGCTCCATCTGGAAGACAAAATAGAGACAACACAGAAAAAGAGAAAACAACATACATGCATTTACACATACAATGGAAGATATAAAATATTACACATTGCAAAACTAAAGGATACTACAGGGTGGGCCATTTATATGGATACACCTGATCTATGTATACACCCCATATACAACATCATACCACCAATTTTTTTGTTCCAACAGTCTTGGAGGGATCTATCCAATGTGGGTTAGTGTCAGACCAATAGTGGTGGTTTTGTTTGTTAATTTCACCATTCACATACAATTATGTACCCATATAAATAGCCAAATGAAGGTGTATTCATATAAATGGCCCACCCTGTACTGTGGCCTCCTCCTCCCCAATAGCCACCCTATTCCTCTCCAGATTTATTTTCTTTAACAGTTAGTGTGCAAAATCTGCACAGTGAATGTGAAGACACACATACGCCCAACTGCCACCGCCATAACAATTCACAAGCACAACTCTTCTTCACCATGAAAAACACCTGTCAACCGCCATCTGTAAGGAAACAGAAGAGAGACAACACAAAAAAAGAGGTACCAATTTACATGCATTACCACATACCATAACAGATATAAAATACTACCCATGAAATGCACACAAAGTGACCTGTGAAAAAAGATTGTTTATATATACATACATATCATACTGAAAAAGAGAAAAAAAGTCAGACAAAAAGAGTAAAAAAGTTGCAAGGAGAAAGAACAAATAGATGTTATAACAAATCCGATGCCAAACTCCTCTTCACCATGAAAAACACCTGTGGACCGCCATCTGTAAGAAAACAGAAGAGAGACAACACAAAAAAAGAGGTACCAATTTACATGCATTACCACATACCATAACAGATATAAAATACTACCCATGAAATGCACACAAAGTGACCTGTGAAAAAGATTGTTTATATATGCATACATATCATACTGAAAACGAGAAAAAATGTCAGACAAAAAGAGTAAGAAAGTTGCAAGGAGAAAGAACAAAAAGATGTTATAACAAATCCGATGCCAAACTCCTCTTCACCATGAAAAATACTTGTCGACCGCCATCTGAAAGATAACAGAAGAGAGACAATACAAAAAAGAGATACCAACTTACATGCATTAACACATACAATAACAGATATAAAATACTACCCATGAAATGCACACAGTGACCTGTAAAAAAAAAGTTCATATATGCATACTTATTATACTGGAAAAGAGAATAAAAAACAAACAAAAAGTGCAAGAAAGTTGCAAGGAGACAGAGCAAACACATGGTATGTGATAACAAATCCCATGCCCAACTCTTCATCAACATAAAAAATATTTCTCGAGCTCCATCTGGAAGACAAAATAGAGACAACACAGAAAAAGAGAAAACAACATACATGCATTTACACATACAATGGAAGATATAAAATATTACACATTGCAAAACTAAAGGATACTACAGGGTGGGCCATTTATATGGATACACCTGATCTATGTATACACCCCATATACAACATCATACCACCAATTTTTTTGTTCCAACAGTCTTGGAGGGATCTATCCAATGTGGGTTAGTGTCAGACCAATAGTGGTGGTTTTGTTTGTTAATTTCACCATTCACATACAATTATGTACCCATATAAATAGCCAAATTAAGGTGTATTCATATAAATGGCCCACCCTGTACTGTGGCCTCCTCCTCCCCAATAGCCACCCTATTCCTCTCCAGATTTATTTTCTTTAACAGTTAGTGTGCAAAATCTGCACAGTGAATATGAAGACACACATACGCCCTACTGCCACCGCCATAACAATTCACAAGCACAACTCTTCTTCACCATGAAAAACACTTGTCGACCGCCATCTGTAAGGAAACAGAAGAGAGACAACACAAAAAAAGAGGTACCAATTTACATGCATTACCACATACCATAACAGATATAAAATACTACCCATGAAATGCACACAAAGTGACCTGTGAAAAAAGATTGTTTATATATGCATACATATCATACTGAAAAAGAGAAAAAATGTCAGACAAAAAGAGTAAGAAAGTTGCAAGGAGAAAGAACAAATAAATGTTATAACAAATCTGATGCCAAACTCCTCTTCACCATGAAAAATACTTGTCGACCGCCATCTGAAAGATAACAGAAAAGAGACAATACAAAAAAAGAGATACCAACTTACATGCATTAACACATACAATAACAGATATAAAATACTACCCATGAAATGCACACAGTGACCTGTAAAAAAAAAGTTCATATATGCATACTTATTATACTGGAAAAGAGAATAAAAAACAAACAAAAAGTGCAAGAAAGTTGCAAGGAGACAGAGCAAACACATGGTATGTGATAACAAATCCCATGCCCAACTCTTCATCAACATAAAAAATATTTCTCGACCTCCATCTGGAAGACAAAATAGAGACAACACAGAAAAAGAGAAAACGACATACATGCATTTACACATACAATGGAAGATATAAAATATTACACATTGCAAAACTAAAGGATACTACAGGGTGGGCCATTTATATGGATACACCTGATCTATGTATACACCCCATATACAACATCATACCACCAATTTTTTTGTTCCAACAGTCTTGGAGGGATCTATCCAATGTGGGTTAGTGTCAGACCAATAGTGGTGGTTTTGTTTGTTAATTTCACCATTCACATACAATTATGTACCCATATAAATAGCCAAATTAAGGTGTATTCATATAAATGGCCCACCCTGTACTGTGGCCTCCTCCTCCCCAATAGCCACCCTATTCCTCTCCAGATTTATTTTCTTTAACAGTTAGTGTGCAAAATCTGCACAGTGAATATGAAGACACACATACGCCCAACTGCCACCGCCATAACAATTCACAAGCACAACTCTTCTTCACCATGAAAAACACTTGTCGACCGCCATCTGTAAGGAAACAGAAGAGAGACAACACAAAAAAAGAGGTACCAATTTACATGCATTACCACATACCATAACAGATATAAAATACTACCCATGAAATGCACACAAAGTGACCTGTGAAAAAAGATTGTTTATATATACATACATATCATACTGAAAAAGAGAAAAAAAGTCAGACAAAAAGAGTAAGAAAGTTGCAAGGAGAAAGAACAAATAGATGTTATAACAAATCCGATGCCAAACTCCTCTTCACCATGAAAAACACCTGTGGACCGCCATCTGTAAGAAAACAGAAGAGAGACAACACAAAAAAAGAGGTACCAATTTACATGCATTACCACATACCATAACAGATATAAAATACTACCCATGAAATGCACACAAAGTGACCTGTGAAAAAAGATTGTTTATATATGCATACATATCATACTGAAAAAGAGAAAAAATGTCAGACAAAAAGAGTAAGAAAGTTGCAAGGAGAAAGAACAAATAGATGTTATAACAAATCCGATGCCAAACTCCTCTTCACCATGAAAAATACTTGTCGACCGCCATCTGAAAGATAACAGAAGAGAGAAGAGAGACAATACAAAAAAGAGATACCAACTTACATGCATTAACACATACAATAACAGATATAAAATACTACCCATGAAATGCACACAGTGACCTTTAAAAAAAAAGTTCATATATGCATACTTATTATACTGGAAAAGAGAATAAAAAACAAACAAAAAGTGCAAGAAAGTTGCAAGGAGACAGAGCAAACACATGGTATGTGATAACAAATCCCATGCCCAACTCTTCATCAACATAAAAAATATTTCTCGAGCTCCATCTGGAAGACAAAATAGAGACAACACAGAAAAAGAGAAAACAACATACATGCATTTACACATACAATGGAAGATATAAAATATTACACATTGCAAAACTAAAGGATACTACAGGGTGGGCCATTTATATGGATACACCTGATCTATGTATACACCCCATATACAACATCATACCACCAATTTTTTTGTTCCAACAGTCTTGGAGGGATCTATCCAATGTGGGTTAGTGTCAGACCAATAGTGGTGGTTTTGTTTGTTAATTTCACCATTCACATACAATTATGTACCCATATAAATAGCCAAATTAAGGTGTATTCATATAAATGGCCCACCCTGTACTGTGGCCTCCTCCTCCCCAATAGCCACCCTATTCCTCTCCAGATTTATTTTCTTTAACAGTTAGTGTGCAAAATCTGCACAGTGAATATGAAGACACACATACGCCCAACTGCCACCGCCATAACAATTCACAAGCACAACTCTTCTTCACCATGAAAAACACCTGTCGACCGCCATCTGTAAGGAAACAGAAGAGAGACAACACAAAAAAAGAGGTACCAATTTACATGCATTACCACATACCATAACAGATATAAAATACTACCCATGAAATGCACACAAAGTGACCTGTGAAAAAAGATTGTTTATATATACATACATATCATACTGAAAAAGAGAAAAAAAGTCAGACAAAAAGAGTAAGAAAGTTGCAAGGAGAAAGAACAAATAGATGTTATAACAAATCCGATGCCAAACTCCTCTTCACCATGAAAAACACCTGTGGACCGCCATCTGTAAGAAAACAGAAGAGAGACAACACAAAAAAAGAGGTACCAATTTACATGCATTACCACATACCATAACAGATATAAAATACTACCCATGAAATGCACACAAAGTGACCTGTGAAAAAAGATTGTTTATATATACATACATATCATACTGAAAAAGAGAAAAAAAGTCAGACAAAAAGAGTAAGAAAGTTGCAAGGAGAAAGAACAAATAGATGTTATAACAAATCCGATGCCAAACTCCTCTTCACCATGAAAAACACCTGTCGACCGCCATCTGTAAGAAAACAGAAGAGAGACAACACAAAAAAAGAGGTACCAATTTACATGCATTACCACATACCATAACAGATATAAAATACTACCCATGAAATGCACACAAAGTGACCTGTGAAAAAGATTGTTTATATATGCATACATATCATACTGAAAAAGAGAAAAAATGTCAGACAAAAAGAGTAAGAAAGTTGCAAGGAGAAAGAACAAATAGATGTTATAACAAATCTGATGCCAAACTCCTCTTCACCATGAAAATACTTGTCGACCGCCATCTGAAAGATAACAAAAAAGAGACAATACAAAAAAAGAGATACCAACTTACATATATTAAAGAGACTCCGTAACAAAAATTGCATCCTGTTTTTTATCATCCTACAAGTTCCAAAAGCTATTCTAATGTGTTCTGGCTTACTGCAGCACTTTGTACTATCACAGTCTCTGTAATAAATCAATGTATCTTTCCCTTGTCAGACTTGTCAGCCTGTGTCTGGAAGGCTGCCAAGTTCTTCAGTGTTGTGGTTCTGCTATGCACTCCCCCCTCAGGGGGGAAAGAAACACACAAATGATCTCTTGAGATTCAAAAGGAATGCTGTATACAGCCTGCTTGTGTATGGATGTATTTTCTATGTGTGGACATACTGTACATCAACCTACTTCCTGTTTTGGTGGCCATTTTGTTTGTTTATAAACAAACTTTTTAAAACTGTTTTTAACCACTTTTAATGCGGCGGGGAGCGGCGAAATTGTGACAGAGGGTAATAGGAGATGTCCCTTAACGCACTGGTATGTTTACTTTTGTGCGATTTTAACAATACAGATTCTCTTTAACACATACAATAACAGATATAAAATACTACCCATGAAATGCACACAGTGACCTGTAAAAAAAAAAGTTCATATATGCATACTTATTATACTGGAAAAGAGAATAAAAAACAAACAAAAAGTGCAAGAAAGTTGCAAGGAGACAGAGCAAACACATGGTATGTGATAACAAATCCCATGCCCAACTCTTCATCAACATAAAAAATATTTCTCGAGCTCCATCTGGAAGACAAAATAGAGACAACACAGAAAAAGAGAAAACGACATACATGCATTTACACATACAATGGAAGATATAAAATATTACACATTGCAAAACTAAAGGATACTACAGGGTGGGCCATTTATATGGATACACCTGATCTATGTATACACCCCATATACAACATCATACCACCATTTTGTTTGTTCCAACAGTCTTGGAGGGATCTATCCAATGTGGGTTAGTGTCAGACCAATAGTGGTGGTTTTGTTTGTTAATTTCACCATTCACATACAATTATGTACCCATATAAATAGCCAAATTAAGGTGTATTCATATAAATGGCCCACCCTGTACTGTGGCCTCCTCCTCCCCAATAGCCACCCTATTCCTCTCCAGATTTATTTTCTACAACAGTTAGTGTGCAAAATCTGCACAGTGAATATGAAGACACACATACGCCCAACTGCCACCGCCATAACAATTCACAAGCACAACTCTTCTTCACCATGAAAAACACTTGTCAACCGCCATCTGTAAGGAAACAGAAGAGAGACAACACAAAAAAAGAGGTACCAATTTACATGCATTACCACATACCATAACAGATATAAAATACTACCCATGAAATGCACACAAAGTGACCTGTGAAAAAAGATTGTTTATATATACATACATATCATACTGAAAAAGAGAAAAAAAGTCAGACAAAAAGAGTAAGAAAGTTGCAAGGAGAAAGAACAAATAGATGTTATAACAAATCCGATGCCAAACTCCTCTTCACCATGAAAAACACCTGTGGACCGCCATCTGTAAGAAAACAGAAGAGAGACAACACAAAAAAAAGAGGTACCAATTTACATGCATTACCACATACCATAACCGATATAAAATACTACCCATGAAATGCACACAAAGTGACCTGTGAAAAAAGATTGTTTATATATGCATACATATCATACTGAAAAAGAGAAAAAATGTCAGACAAAAAGAGTAAGAAAGTTGCAAGGAGAAAGAACAAATAGATGTTATAACAAATCTGATGCCAAACTCCTCTTCACCATGAAAAATACTTGTCGACCGCCATCTGAAAGATAACAGAAAAGAGACAATACAAAAAAAGAGATACCAACTTACATATATTAACACATACAATAACAGATATAAAATACTACCCATGAAATGCACACAGTGACCTGTAAAAAAAAAGTTCATATATGCATACTTATTATACTGGAAAAGAGAATAAAAAACAAACAAAAAGTGCAAGAAAGTTGCAAGGAGACAGAGCAAACACATGGTATGTGATAACAAATCCCATGCCCAACTCTTCATCAACATAAAAAATATTTCTCGAGCTCCATCTGGAAGACAAAATAGAGACAACACAGAAAAAGAGAAAACGACATACATGCATTTACACATACAATGGAAGATATAAAATATTACACATTGCAAAACTAAAGGATACTACAGGGTGGGCCATTTATATGGATACACCTGATCTATGTATACACCCCATATACAACATCATACCACCAATTTTTTGGTTCCAACAGTCTTGGAGGGATCTATCCAATGTGGGTTAGTGTCAGACCAATAGTGGTGGTTTTGTTTGTTAATTTCACCATTCACATACAATTAAATACCCATATAAATAGCCAAATTAAGGTGTATTCATATAAATGGCCCACCCTGTACTGTGGCCTCCTCCTCCCCAATAGCCACCCTATTCCTCTCCAGATTTATTTTCTTTAACAGTTAGTGTGCAAAATCTGCACAGTGAATGTGAAGACACACATACGCCCAACTGCCACCGCCATAACAATTCACAAGCACAACTCTTCTTCACCATGAAAAACACCTGTCGACTGCCATCTGTAAGAAAACAGAAGAGAGACAACACAAAAAAAGAGGTACCAATTTACATGCATTACCACATACCATAACAGATATAAACTACTACCCATGAAATGCACACAAAGTGACCTGTGAAAAAAGATTGTTTATATATACATACATATCATACTGAAAAAGAGAAAAAAAGTCAGACAAAAAGAGTAAGAAAGTTGCAAGGAGAAAGAACAAATAGATGTTATAACAAATCCGATGCCAAACTCCTCTTCACCATGAAAAATACTTGTCGACCGCCATCTGAAAGATAACAGAAGAGAGACAATACAAAAAAGAGATACCAACTTACATGCATTAACACATACAATAACAGATATAAAATACTACCCATGAAATGCACACAGTGACCTGTAAAAAAAAAAGTTCATATATGCATACTTATTATACTGGAAAAGAGAATAAAAAACAAACAAAAAGTGCAAGAAAGTTGCAAGGAGACAGAGCAAACACATGGTATGTGATAACAAATCCCATGCCCAACTCTTCATCAACATAAAAAATATTTCTCGAGCTCCATCTGGAAGACAAAATAGAGACAACACAGAAAAAGAGAAAACGACATACATGCATTTACACATACAATGGAAGATATAAAATATTACACATTGCAAAACTAAAGGATACTACAGGGTGGGCCATTTATATGGATACACCTGATCTATGTATACACCCCATATACAACATCATACCACCAATTTTTTTGTTCCAACAGTCTTGGAGGGATCTATCCAATGTGGGTTAGTGTCAGACCAATAGTGGTGGTTTTGTTTGTTAATTTCACCATTCACATACAATTATGTACCCATATAAATAGCCAAATTAAGGTGTATTCATATAAATGGCCCACCCTGTACTGTGGCCTCCTCCTCCCCAATAGCCACCCTATTCCTCTCCAGATTTATTTTCTTTAACAGTTAGTGTGCAAAATCTGCACAGTGAATATGAAGACACACATACGCCCAACTGCCACCGCCATAACAATTCACAAGCACAACTCTTCTTCACCATGAAAAACACTTGTCGACCGCCATCTGTAAGGAAACAGAAGAGAGACAACACAAAAAAAGAGGTACCAATTTACATGCATTACCACATACCATAACAGATATAAAATACTACCCATGAAATGCACACAAAGTGACCTGTGAAAAAAGATTGTTTATATATACATACATATCATACTGAAAAAGAGAAAAAAAGTCAGACAAAAAGAGTAAGAAAGTTGCAAGGAGAAAGAACAAATAGATGTTATAACAAATCCGATGCCAAACTCCTCTTCACCATGAAAAACACCTGTGGACCGCCATCTGTAAGAAAACAGAAGAGAGACAACACAAAAAAAGAGGTACCAATTTACATGCATTACCACATACCATAACAGATATAAAATACTACCCATGAAATGCACACAAAGTGACCTGTGAAAAAAGATTGTTTATATATGCATACATATCATACTGAAAAAGAGAAAAAATGTCAGACAAAAAGAGTAAGAAAGTTGCAAGGAGAAAGAACAAATAGATGTTATAACAAATCCGATGCCAAACTCCTCTTCACCATGAAAAATACTTGTCGACCGCCATCTGAAAGATAACAGAAGAGAGAAGAGAGACAATACAAAAAAGAGATACCAACTTACATGCATTAACACATACAATAACAGATATAAAATACTACCCATGAAATGCACACAGTGACCTTTAAAAAAAAAGTTCATATATGCATACTTATTATACTGGAAAAGAGAATAAAAAACAAACAAAAAGTGCAAGAAAGTTGCAAGGAGACAGAGCAAACACATGGTATGTGATAACAAATCCCATGCCCAACTCTTCATCAACATAAAAAATATTTCTCGAGCTCCATCTGGAAGACAAAATAGAGACAACACAGAAAAAGAGAAAACAACATACATGCATTTACACATACAATGGAAGATATAAAATATTACACATTGCAAAACTAAAGGATACTACAGGGTGGGCCATTTATATGGATACACCTGATCTATGTATACACCCCATATACAACATCATACCACCAATTTTTTTGTTCCAACAGTCTTGGAGGGATCTATCCAATGTGGGTTAGTGTCAGACCAATAGTGGTGGTTTTGTTTGTTAATTTCACCATTCACATACAATTATGTACCCATATAAATAGCCAAATTAAGGTGTATTCATATAAATGGCCCACCCTGTACTGTGGCCTCCTCCTCCCCAATAGCCACCCTATTCCTCTCCAGATTTATTTTCTTTAACAGTTAGTGTGCAAAATCTGCACAGTGAATATGAAGACACACATACGCCCAACTGCCACCGCCATAACAATTCACAAGCACAACTCTTCTTCACCATGAAAAACACCTGTCGACCGCCATCTGTAAGGAAACAGAAGAGAGACAACACAAAAAAAGAGGTACCAATTTACATGCATTACCACATACCATAACAGATATAAAATACTACCCATGAAATGCACACAAAGTGACCTGTGAAAAAAGATTGTTTATATATACATACATATCATACTGAAAAAGAGAAAAAAAGTCAGACAAAAAGAGTAAGAAAGTTGCAAGGAGAAAGAAAAAATAGATGTTATAACAAATCCGATGCCAAACTCCTCTTCACCATGAAAAACACCTGTGGACCGCCATCTGTAAGAAAACAGAAGAGAGACAACACAAAAAAAGAGGTACCAATTTACATGCATTACCACATACCATAACAGATATAAAATACTACCCATGAAATGCACACAAAGTGACCTGTGAAAAAAGATTGTTTATATATACATACATATCATACTGAAAAAGAGAAAAAAAGTCAGACAAAAAGAGTAAGAAAGTTGCAAGGAGAAAGAACAAATAGATGTTATAACAAATCCGATGCCAAACTCCTCTTCACCATGAAAAACACCTGTCGACCGCCATCTGTAAGAAGACAGAAGAGAGACAACACAAAAAAAGAGGTACCAATTTACATGCATTACCACATACCATAACAGATATAAAATACTACCCATGAAATGCACACAAAGTGACCTGTGAAAAAAGATTGTTTATATATACATACATATCATACTGAAAAAGAGAAAAAAAGTCAGACAAAAAGAGTAAGAAAGTTGCAAGGAGAAAGAACAAATAGATGTTATAACAAATCCGATGCCAAACTCCTCTTCACCATGAAAAACACCTGTGGACCGCCATCTGTAAGAAAACAGAAGAGAGACAACACAAAAAAAGAGGTACCAATTTACATGCATTACCACATACCATAACAGATATAAAATACTACCCATGAAATGCACACAAAGTGACCTGTGAAAAAAGATTGTTTATATATGCATACATATCATACTGAAAACGAGAAAAAATGTCAGACAAAAAGAGTAAGAAAGTTGCAAGGAGAAAGAACAAATAGATGTTATAACAAATCCGATGCCAAACTCCTCTTCACCATGAAAAATACTTGTCGACCGCCATCTGAAAGATAACAGAAGAGAGACAATACAAAAAAGAGATACCAACTTACATGCATTAACACATACAATAACAGATATAAAATACTACCCATGAAATGCACACAGTGACCTGTAAAAAAAAAGTTCATATATGCATACTTATTATACTGGAAAAGAGAATAAAAAACAAACAAAAAGTGCAAGAAAGTTGCAAGGAGACAGAGCAAACACATGGTATGTGATAACAAATCCCATGCCCAACTCTTCATCAACATAAAAAATATTTCTCGAGCTCCATCTGGAAGACAAAATAGAGACAACACAGAAAAAGAGAAAACGACATACATGCATTTACACATACAATGGAAGATATAAAATATTACACATTGCAAAACTAAAGGATACTACAGGGTGGGCCATTTATATGGATACACCTGATCTATGTATACACCCCATATACAACATCATACCACCAATTTTTTTGTTCCAACAGTCTTGGAGGGATCTATCCAATGTGGGTTAGTGTCAGACCAATAGTGGTGGTTTTGTTTGTTAATTTCACCATTCACATACAATTATGTACCCATATAAATAGCCAAATTAAGGTGTATTCATATAAATGGCCCACCCTGTACTGTGGCCTCCTCCTCCCCAATAGCCACCCTATTCCTCTCCAGATTTATTTTCTTTAACAGCTAGTGTGCAAAATCTGCACAGTGAATATGAAGACACACATACGCCCAACTGCCACCGCCATAACAATTCACAAGCACAACTCTTGTTCATCATGAAAAACACTTGTCGACCGCCATCTGTAAGGAAACAGAAGAGAGACAACACAAAAAAAGAGGTACCAATTTACATGCATTACCACATACCATAACAGATATAAAATACTACCCATGAAATGCACACAAAGTGACCTGTGAAAAAAGATTGTTTATATATACATACATATCATACTGAAAAAGAGAAAAAAAGTCAGACAAAAAGAGTAAGAAAGTTGCAAGGAGAAAGAACAAATAGATGTTATAACAAATCCGATGCCAAACTCCTCTTCACCATGAAAAACACCTGTGGACCGCCATCTGTAAGAAAACAGAAGAGAGACAACACAAAAAAAGAGGTACCAATTTACATGCATTACCACATACCATAACAGATATAAAATACTACCCATGAAATGCACACAAAGTGACCTGTGAAAAAAGATTGTTTATATATGCATACATATCATACTGAAAACGAGAAAAAATGTCAGACAAAAAGAGTAAGAAAGTTGCAAGGAGAAAGAACAAATAGATGTTATAACAAATCCGATGCCAAACTCCTCTTCACCATGAAAAATACTTGTCGACCGCCATCTGAAAGATAACAGAAGAGAGACAATACAAAAAAGAGATACCAACTTACATGCATTAACACATACAATAACAGATATAAAATACTACCCATGAAATGCACACAGTGACCTGTAAAAAAAAAGTTCATATATGCATACTTATTATACTGGAAAAGAGAATAAAAAACAAACAAAAAGTGCAAGAAAGTTGCAAGGAGACAGAGCAAACACATGGTATGTGATAACAAATCCCATGCCCAACTCTTCATCAACATAAAAAATATTTCTCGAGCTCCATCTGGAAGACAAAATAGAGACAACACAGAAAAAGAGAAAACAACATACATGCATTTACACATACAATGGAAGATATAAAATATTACACATTGCAAAACTAAAGGATACTACAGGGTGGGCCATTTATATGGATACACCTGATCTATGTATACACCCCATATACAACATCATACCACCAATTTTTTTGTTCCAACAGTCTTGGAGGGATCTATCCAATGTGGGTTAGTGTCAGACCAATAGTGGTGGTTTTGTTTGTTAATTTCACCATTCACATACAATTATGTACCCATATAAATAGCCAAATTAAGGTGTATTCATATAAATGGCCCACCCTGTACTGTGGCCTCCTCCTCCCCAATAGCCACCCTATTCCTCTCCAGATTTATTTTCTTTAACAGTTAGTGTGCAAAATCTGCACAGTGAACATGAAGACACACATACGCCCAACTGCCACCGCCATAACAATTCACAAGCACAACTCTTCTTCACCATGAAAAACACTTGTCGACCGCCATCTGTAAGGAAACAGAAGAGAGACAACACAAAAAAAGAGGTACCAATTTACATGCATTACCACATACCATAACAGATATAAAATACTACCCATGAAATGCACACAAAGTGACCTGTGAAAAAAGATTGTTTATATATGCATACATATCATACTGAAAAAGAGAAAAAATGTCAGACAAAAAGAGTAAGAAAGTTGCAAGGAGAAAGAACAAATAAATGTTATAACAAATCTGATGCCAAACTCCTCTTCACCATGAAAAATACTTGTCGACCGCCATCTGAAAGATAACAGAAAAGAGACAATACAAAAAAAGAGATACCAACTTACATGCATTAACACATACAATAACAGATATAAAATACTACCCATGAAATGCACACAGTGACCTGTAAAAAAAAAGTTCATATATGCATACTTATTATACTGGAAAAGAGAATAAAAAACAAACAAAAAGTGCAAGAAAGTTGCAAGGAGACAGAGCAAACACATGGTATGTGATAACAAATCCCATGCCCAACTCTTCATCAACATAAAAAATATTTCTCGACCTCCATCTGGAAGACAAAATAGAGACAACACAGAAAAAGAGAAAACGACATACATGCATTTACACATACAATGGAAGATATAAAATATTACACATTGCAAAACTAAAGGATACTACAGGGTGGGCCATTTATATGGATACACCTGATCTATGTATACACCCCATATACAACATCATACCACCAATTTTTTTGTTCCAACAGTCTTGGAGGGATCTATCAAATGTGGGTTAGTGTCAGACCAATAGTGGTGGTTTTGTTTGTTAATTTCACCATTCACATACAATTATGTACCCATATAAATAGCCAAATTAAGGTGTATTCATATAAATGGCCCACCCTGTACTGTGGCCTCCTCCTCCCCAATAGCCACCCTATTCCTCTCCAGATTTATTTTCTTTAACAGTTAGTGTGCAAAATCTGCACAGTGAATGTGAAGACACACATATGCCCAACTGCCACCGCCATAACAATTCACAAGCACAACTCTTCTTCACCATGAAAAACACCTGTCGACCGCCATCTGTAAGAAAACAGAAGAGAGACAACACAAAAAAGAGGTACCAATTTACATGCATTACCACATACCATAACAGATATAAAATACTACCCATGAAATGCACACAAAGTGACCTGTGAAAAAAGATTGTTTATATATGCATACATATCATACTGAAAAAGAGAAAGAATGTCAGACAAAAAGAGTAAGAAAGTTGCAAGGAGAAAGAACAAATAGATGTTATAACAAATCCGATGCCAAACTCCTCTTCACCATGAAAAATACTTGTCGACCGCCATCTGAAAGATAACAGAAGAGAGACAATACAAAAAAGAGATACCAACTTACATGCATTAACACATACAATAACAGATATAAAATACTACCCATGAAATGCACACAGTGACCTGTAAAAAAAAAGTTCATATATGCATCCTTATTATACTGGAAAAGAGAATAAAAAACAAACAAAAAGTTCAAGAAAGTTGCAAGGAGACAGAGCAAACACATGGTATGTGATAACAAATCCCATGCCCAACTCTTCATCAACATAAAAAATATTTCTCGAGCTCCATCTGGAAGACAAAATAGAGACAACACAGAAAAAGAGAAAACAACATACATGCATTTACACATACAATGGAAGATATAAAATATTACACATTGCAAAACTAAAGGATACTACAGGGTGGGCCATTTATATGGATACACCTGATCTATGTATACACCCCATATACAACATCATACCACCAATTTTTTTGTTCCAACAGTCTTGGAGGGATCTATCCAATGTGGGTTAGTGTCAGACCAATAGTGGTGGTTTTGTTTGTTAATTTCACCATTCACATACAATTATGTACCCATATAAATAGCCAAATGAAGGTGTATTCATATAAATGGCCCACCCTGTACTGTGGCCTCCTCCTCCCCAATAGCCACCCTATTCCTCTCCAGATTTATTTTCTTTAACAGTTAGTGTGCAAAATCTGCACAGTGAATGTGAAGACACACATACGCCCAACTGCCACCGCCATAACAATTCACAAGCACAACTCTTCTTCACCATGAAAAACACCTGTCAACCGCCATCTGTAAGGAAACAGAAGAGAGACAACACAAAAAAAGAGGTACCAATTTACATGCATTACCACATACCATAACAGATATAAAATACTACCCATGAAATGCACACAAAGTGACCTGTGAAAAAAGATTGTTTATATATACATACATATCATACTGAAAAAGAGAAAAAAAGTCAGACAAAAAGAGTAAAAAAGTTGCAAGGAGAAAGAACAAATAGATGTTATAACAAATCCGATGCCAAACTCCTCTTCACCATGAAAAACACCTGTGGACCGCCATCTGTAAGAAAACAGAAGAGAGACAACACAAAAAAAGAGGTACCAATTTACATGCATTACCACATACCATAACAGATATAAAATACTACCCATGAAATGCACACAAAGTGACCTGTGAAAAAGATTGTTTATATATGCATACATATCATACTGAAAACGAGAAAAAATGTCAGACAAAAAGAGTAAGAAAGTTGCAAGGAGAAAGAACAAAAAGATGTTATAACAAATCCGATGCCAAACTCCTCTTCACCATGAAAAATACTTGTCGACCGCCATCTGAAAGATAACAGAAGAGAGACAATACAAAAAAGAGATACCAACTTACATGCATTAACACATACAATAACAGATATAAAATACTACCCATGAAATGCACACAGTGACCTTTAAAAAAAAAGTTCATATATGCATACTTATTATACTGGAAAAGAGAATAAAAAACAAACAAAAAGTGCAAGAAAGTTGCAAGGAGACAGAGCAAACACATGGTATGTGATAACAAATCCCATGCCCAACTCTTCATCAACATAAAAAATATTTCTCGAGCTCCATCTGGAAGACAAAATAGAGACAACACAGAAAAAGAGAAAACAACATACATGCATTTACACATACAATGGAAGATATAAAATATTACACATTGCAAAACTAAAGGATACTACAGGGTGGGCCATTTATATGGATACACCTGATCTATGTATACACCCCATATACAACATCATACCACCAATTTTTTTGTTCCAACAGTCTTGGAGGGATCTATCCAATGTGGGTTAGTGTCAGACCAATAGTGGTGGTTTTGTTTGTTAATTTCACCATTCACATACAATTATGTACCCATATAAATAGCCAAATTAAGGTGTATTCATATAAATGGCCCACCCTGTACTGTGGCCTCCTCCTCCCCAATAGCCACCCTATTCCTCTCCAGATTTATTTTCTTTAACAGTTAGTGTGCAAAATCTGCACAGTGAATGTGAAGACACACATACGCCCAACTGCCACCGCCATAACAATTCACAAGCACAACTCTTCTTCACCATGAAAAACACCTGTCAACCGCCATCTGTAAGGAAACAGAAGAGAGACAACACAAAAAAAAGGTACCAATTTACATGCATTACCACATACCATAACAGATATAAAATACTACCCATGAAATGCACACAAAGTGACCTGTGAAAAAAGATTGTTTATATATACATACATATCATACTGAAAAAGAGAAAAAAAGTCAGACAAAAAGAGTAAAAAAGTTGCAAGGAGAAAGAACAAATAGATGTTATAACAAATCCGATGCCAAACTCCTCTTCACCATGAAAAACACCTGTGGACCGCCATCTGTAAGAAAACAGAAGAGAGACAACACAAAAAAAGAGGTACCAATTTACATGCATTACCACATACCATAACAGATATAAAATACTACCCATGAAATGCACACAAAGTGACCTGTGAAAAAGATTGTTTATATATGCATACATATCATACTGAAAACGAGAAAAAATGTCAGACAAAAAGAGTAAGAAAGTTGCAAGGAGAAAGAACAAAAAGATGTTATAACAAATCCGATGCCAAACTCCTCTTCACCATGAAAAATACTTGTCGACCGCCATCTGAAAGATAACAGAAGAGAGACAATACAAAAAAGAGATACCAACTTACATGCATTAACACATACAATAACAGATATAAAATACTACCCATGAAATGCACACAGTGACCTGTAAAAAAAAAGTTCATATATGCATACTTATTATACTGGAAAAGAGAATAAAAAACAAACAAAAAGTGCAAGAAAGTTGCAAGGAGACAGAGCAAACACATGGTATGTGATAACAAATCCCATGCCCAACTCTTCATCAACATAAAAAATATTTCTCGAGCTCCATCTGGAAGACAAAATAGAGACAACACAGAAAAAGAGAAAACAACATACATGCATTTACACATACAATGGAAGATATAAAATATTACACATTGCAAAACTAAAGGATACTACAGGGTGGGCCATTTATATGGATACACCTGATCTATGTATACACCCCATATACAACATCATACCACCAATTTTTTTGTTCCAACAGTCTTGGAGGGATCTATCCAATGTGGGTTAGTGTCAGACCAATAGTGGTGGTTTTGTTTGTTAATTTCACCATTCACATACAATTATGTACCCATATAAATAGCCAAATTAAGGTGTATTCATATAAATGGCCCACCCTGTACTGTGGCCTCCTCCTCCCCAATAGCCACCCTATTCCTCTCCAGATTTATTTTCTTTAACAGTTAGTGTGCAAAATCTGCACAGTGAATATGAAGACACACATACGCCCTACTGCCACCGCCATAACAATTCACAAGCACAACTCTTCTTCACCATGAAAAACACTTGTCGACCGCCATCTGTAAGGAAACAGAAGAGAGACAACACAAAAAAAGAGGTACCAATTTACATGCATTACCACATACCATAACAGATATAAAATACTACCCATGAAATGCACACAAAGTGACCTGTGAAAAAAGATTGTTTATATATGCATACATATCATACTGAAAAAGAGAAAAAATGTCAGACAAAAAGAGTAAGAAAGTTGCAAGGAGAAAGAACAAATAAATGTTATAACAAATCTGATGCCAAACTCCTCTTCACCATGAAAAATACTTGTCGACCGCCATCTGAAAGATAACAGAAAAGAGACAATACAAAAAAAGAGATACCAACTTACATGCATTAACACATACAATAACAGATATAAAATACTACCCATGAAATGCACACAGTGACCTGTAAAAAAAAAGTTCATATATGCATACTTATTATACTGGAAAAGAGAATAAAAAACAAACAAAAAGTGCAAGAAAGTTGCAAGGAGACAGAGCAAACACATGGTATGTGATAACAAATCCCATGCCCAACTCTTCATCAACATAAAAAATATTTCTCGACCTCCATCTGGAAGACAAAATAGAGACAACACAGAAAAAGAGAAAACGACATACATGCATTTACACATACAATGGAAGATATAAAATATTACACATTGCAAAACTAAAGGATACTACAGGGTGGGCCATTTATATGGATACACCTGATCTATGTATACACCCCATATACAACATCATACCACCAATTTTTTTGTTCCAACAGTCTTGGAGGGATCTATCCAATGTGGGTTAGTGTCAGACCAATAGTGGTGGTTTTGTTTGTTAATTTCACCATTCACATACAATTATGTACCCATATAAATAGCCAAATTAAGGTGTATTCATATAAATGGCCCACCCTGTACTGTGGCCTCCTCCTCCCCAATAGCCACCCTATTCCTCTCCAGATTTATTTTCTTTAACAGTTAGTGTGCAAAATCTGCACAGTGAATATGAAGACACACATACGCCCAACTGCCACCGCCATAACAATTCACAAGCACAACTCTTCTTCACCATGAAAAACACTTGTCGACCGCCATCTGTAAGGAAACAGAAGAGAGACAACACAAAAAAAGAGGTACCAATTTACATGCATTACCACATACCATAACAGATATAAAATACTACCCATGAAATGCACACAAAGTGACCTGTGAAAAAAGATTGTTTATATATACATACATATCATACTGAAAAAGAGAAAAAAAGTCAGACAAAAAGAGTAAGAAAGTTGCAAGGAGAAAGAACAAATAGATGTTATAACAAATCCGATGCCAAACTCCTCTTCACCATGAAAAACACCTGTGGACCGCCATCTGTAAGAAAACAGAAGAGAGACAACACAAAAAAAGAGGTACCAATTTACATGCATTACCACATACCATAACAGATATAAAATACTACCCATGAAATGCACACAAAGTGACCTGTGAAAAAAGATTGTTTATATATGCATACATATCATACTGAAAAAGAGAAAAAATGTCAGACAAAAAGAGTAAGAAAGTTGCAAGGAGAAAGAACAAATAGATGTTATAACAAATCCGATGCCAAACTCCTCTTCACCATGAAAAATACTTGTCGACCGCCATCTGAAAGATAACAGAAGAGAGAAGAGAGACAATACAAAAAAGAGATACCAACTTACATGCATTAACACATACAATAACAGATATAAAATACTACCCATGAAATGCACACAGTGACCTTTAAAAAAAAAGTTCATATATGCATACTTATTATACTGGAAAAGAGAATAAAAAACAAACAAAAAGTGCAAGAAAGTTGCAAGGAGACAGAGCAAACACATGGTATGTGATAACAAATCCCATGCCCAACTCTTCATCAACATAAAAAATATTTCTCGAGCTCCATCTGGAAGACAAAATAGAGACAACACAGAAAAAGAGAAAACAACATACATGCATTTACACATACAATGGAAGATATAAAATATTACACATTGCAAAACTAAAGGATACTACAGGGTGGGCCATTTATATGGATACACCTGATCTATGTATACACCCCATATACAACATCATACCACCAATTTTTTTGTTCCAACAGTCTTGGAGGGATCTATCCAATGTGGGTTAGTGTCAGACCAATAGTGGTGGTTTTGTTTGTTAATTTCACCATTCACATACAATTATGTACCCATATAAATAGCCAAATTAAGGTGTATTCATATAAATGGCCCACCCTGTACTGTGGCCTCCTCCTCCCCAATAGCCACCCTATTCCTCTCCAGATTTATTTTCTTTAACAGTTAGTGTGCAAAATCTGCACAGTGAATATGAAGACACACATACGCCCAACTGCCACCGCCATAACAATTCACAAGCACAACTCTTCTTCACCATGAAAAACACCTGTCGACCGCCATCTGTAAGGAAACAGAAGAGAGACAACACAAAAAAAGAGGTACCAATTTACATGCATTACCACATACCATAACAGATATAAAATACTACCCATGAAATGCACACAAAGTGACCTGTGAAAAAAGATTGTTTATATATACATACATATCATACTGAAAAAGAGAAAAAAAGTCAGACAAAAAGAGTAAGAAAGTTGCAAGGAGAAAGAACAAATAGATGTTATAACAAATCCGATGCCAAACTCCTCTTCACCATGAAAAACACCTGTGGACCGCCATCTGTAAGAAAACAGAAGAGAGACAACACAAAAAAAGAGGTACCAATTTACATGCATTACCACATACCATAACAGATATAAAATACTACCCATGAAATGCACACAAAGTGACCTGTGAAAAAAGATTGTTTATATATACATACATATCATACTGAAAAAGAGAAAAAAAGTCAGACAAAAAGAGTAAGAAAGTTGCAAGGAGAAAGAACAAATAGATGTTATAACAAATCCGATGCCAAACTCCTCTTCACCATGAAAAACACCTGTCGACCGCCATCTGTAAGAAAACAGAAGAGAGACAACACAAAAAAAGAGGTACCAATTTACATGCATTACCACATACCATAACAGATATAAAATACTACCCATGAAATGCACACAAAGTGACCTGTGAAAAAGATTGTTTATATATGCATACATATCATACTGAAAAAGAAAAAATGTCAGACAAAAAGAGTAAGAAAGTTGCAAGGAGAAAGAACAAATAGATGTTATAACAAATCTGATGCCAAACTCCTCTTCACCATGAAAATACTTGTCGACCGCCATCTGAAAGATAACAAAAAAGAGACAATACAAAAAAAGAGATACCAACTTACATATATTAACACATACAATAACAGATATAAAATACTACCCATGAAATGCACACAGTGACCTGTAAAAAAAAAAGTTCATATATGCATACTTATTATACTGGAAAAGAGAATAAAAAACAAACAAAAAGTGCAAGAAAGTTGCAAGGAGACAGAGCAAACACATGGTATGTGATAACAAATCCCATGCCCAACTCTTCATCAACATAAAAAATATTTCTCGAGCTCCATCTGGAAGACAAAATAGAGACAACACAGAAAAAGAGAAAACGACATACATGCATTTACACATACAATGGAAGATATAAAATATTACACATTGCAAAACTAAAGGATACTACAGGGTGGGCCATTTATATGGATACACCTGATCTATGTATACACCCCATATACAACATCATACCACCAATTTGTTTGTTCCAACAGTCTTGGAGGGATCTATCCAATGTGGGTTAGTGTCAGACCAATAGTGGTGGTTTTGTTTGTTAATTTCACCATTCACATACAATTATGTACCCATATAAATAGCCAAATTAAGGTGTATTCATATAAATGGCCCACCCTGTACTGTGGCCTCCTCCTCCCCAATAGCCACCCTATTCCTCTCCAGATTTATTTTCTACAACAGTTAGTGTGCAAAATCTGCACAGTGAATATGAAGACACACATACGCCCAACTGCCACCGCCATAACAATTCACAAGCACAACTCTTCTTCACCATGAAAAACACTTGTCAACCGCCATCTGTAAGGAAACAGAAGAGAGACAACACAAAAAAAGAGGTACCAATTTACATGCATTACCACATACCATAACAGATATAAAATACTACCCATGAAATGCACACAAAGTGACCTGTGAAAAAAGATTGTTTATATATACATACATATCATACTGAAAAAGAGAAAAAAAGTCAGACAAAAAGAGTAAGAAAGTTGCAAGGAGAAAGAACAAATAGATGTTATAACAAATCCGATGCCAAACTCCTCTTCACCATGAAAAACACCTGTGGACCGCCATCTGTAAGAAAACAGAAGAGAGACAACACAAAAAAAGAGGTACCAATTTACATGCATTACCACATACCATAACAGATATAAAATACTACCCATGAAATGCACACAAAGTGACCTGTGAAAAAAGATTGTTTATATATGCATACATATCATACTGAAAACGAGAAAAAATGTCAGACAAAAAGAGTAAGAAAGTTGCAAGGAGAAAGAACAAATAGATGTTATAACAAATCCGATGCCAAACTCCTCTTCACCATGAAAAATACTTGTCGACCGCCATCTGAAAGATAACAGAAGAGAGACAATACAAAAAAGAGATACCAACTTACATGCATTAACACATACAATAACAGATATAAAATACTACCCATGAAATGCACACAGTGACCTGTAAAAAAAAAGTTCATATATGCATACTTATTATACTGGAAAAGAGAATAAAAAACAAACAAAAAGTGCAAGAAAGTTGCAAGGAGACAGAGCAAACACATGGTATGTGATAACAAATCCCATGCCCAACTCTTCATCAACATAAAAAATATTTCTCGAGCTCCATCTGGAAGACAAAATAGAGACAACACAGAAAAAGAGAAAACAACATACATGCATTTACACATACAATGGAAGATATAAAATATTACACATTGCAAAACTAAAGGATACTACAGGGTGGGCCATTTATATGGATACACCTGATCTATGTATACACCCCATATACAACATCATACCACCAATTTTTTTGTTCCAACAGTCTTGGAGGGATCTATCCAATGTGGGTTAGTGTCAGACCAATAGTGGTGGTTTTGTTTGTTAATTTCACCATTCACATACAATTATGTACCCATATAAATAGCCAAATTAAGGTGTATTCATATAAATGGCCCACCCTGTACTGTGGCCTCCTCCTCCCCAATAGCCACCCTATTCCTCTCCAGATTTATTTTCTTTAACAGTTAGTGTGCAAAATCTGCACAGTGAACATGAAGACACACATACGCCCAACTGCCACCGCCATAACAATTCACAAGCACAACTCTTCTTCACCATGAAAAACACTTGTCGACCGCCATCTGTAAGGAAACAGAAGAGAGACAACACAAAAAAAGAGGTACCAATTTACATGCATTACCACATACCATAACAGATATAAAATACTACCCATGAAATGCACACAAAGTGACCTGTGAAAAAAGATTGTTTATATATGCATACATATCATACTGAAAAAGAGAAAAAATGTCAGACAAAAAGAGTAAGAAAGTTGCAAGGAGAAAGAACAAATAAATGTTATAACAAATCTGATGCCAAACTCCTCTTCACCATGAAAAATACTTGTCGACCGCCATCTGAAAGATAACAGAAAAGAGACAATACAAAAAAAGAGATACCAACTTACATGCATTAACACATACAATAACAGATATAAAATACTACCCATGAAATGCACACAGTGACCTGTAAAAAAAAAGTTCATATATGCATACTTATTATACTGGAAAAGAGAATAAAAAACAAACAAAAAGTGCAAGAAAGTTGCAAGGAGACAGAGCAAACACATGGTATGTGATAACAAATCCCATGCCCAACTCTTCATCAACATAAAAAATATTTCTCGACCTCCATCTGGAAGACAAAATAGAGACAACACAGAAAAAGAGAAAACGACATACATGCATTTACACATACAATGGAAGATATAAAATATTACACATTGCAAAACTAAAGGATACTACAGGGTGGGCCATTTATATGGATACACCTGATCTATGTATACACCCCATATACAACATCATACCACCAATTTTTTTGTTCCAACAGTCTTGGAGGGATCTATCAAATGTGGGTTAGTGTCAGACCAATAGTGGTGGTTTTGTTTGTTAATTTCACCATTCACATACAATTATGTACCCATATAAATAGCCAAATTAAGGTGTATTCATATAAATGGCCCACCCTGTACTGTGGCCTCCTCCTCCCCAATAGCCACCCTATTCCTCTCCAGATTTATTTTCTTTAACAGTTAGTGTGCAAAATCTGCACAGTGAATGTGAAGACACACATATGCCCAACTGCCACCGCCATAACAATTCACAAGCACAACTCTTCTTCACCATGAAAAACACCTGTCGACCGCCATCTGTAAGAAAACAGAAGAGAGACAACACAAAAAAGAGGTACCAATTTACATGCATTACCACATACCATAACAGATATAAAATACTACCCATGAAATGCACACAAAGTGACCTGTGAAAAAAGATTGTTTATATATGCATACATATCATACTGAAAAAGAGAAAAAATGTCAGACAAAAAGAGTAAGAAAGTTGCAAGGAGAAAGAACAAATAGATGTTATAACAAATCCGATGCCAAACTCCTCTTCACCATGAAAAATACTTGTCGACCGCCATCTGAAAGATAACAGAAGAGAGACAATACAAAAAAGAGATACCAACTTACATGCATTAACACATACAATAACAGATATAAAATACTACCCATGAAATGCACACAGTGACCTGTAAAAAAAAAGTTCATATATGCATCCTTATTATACTGGAAAAGAGAATAAAAAACAAACAAAAAGTTCAAGAAAGTTGCAAGGAGACAGAGCAAACACATGGTATGTGATAACAAATCCCATGCCCAACTGTTCATCAACATAAAAAATATTTCTCGAGCTCCATCTGGAAGACAAAATAGAGACAACACAGAAAAAGAGAAAACAACATACATGCATTTACACATACAATGGAAGATATAAAATATTACACATTGCAAAACTAAAGGATACTACAGGGTGGGCCATTTATATGGATACACCTGATCTATGTATACACCCCATATACAACATCATACCACCAATTTTTTTGTTCCAACAGTCTTGGAGGGATCTATCCAATGTGGGTTAGTGTCAGACCAATAGTGGTGGTTTTGTTTGTTAATTTCACCATTCACATACAATTATGTACCCATATAAATAGCCAAATTAAGGTGTATTCATATAAATGGCCCACCCTGTACTGTGGCCTCCTCCTCCCCAATAGCCACCCTATTCCTCTCCAGATTTATTTTCTTTAACAGTTAGTGTGCAAAATCTGCACAGTGAATGTGAAGACACACATATGCCCAACTGCCACCGCCATAACAATTCACAAGCACAACTCTTCTTCACCATGAAAAACACCTGTCGACCGCCATCTGTAAGAAAACAGAAGAGAGACAACACAAAAAAGAGGTACCAATTTACATGCATTACCACATACCATAACAGATATAAAATACTACCCATGAAATGCACACAAAGTGACCTGTGAAAAAAGATTGTTTATATATGCATACATATCATACTGAAAAAGAGAAAAAATGTCAGACAAAAAGAGTAAGAAAGTTGCAAGGAGAAAGAACAAATAGATGTTATAACAAATCCGATGCCAAACTCCTCTTCACCATGAAAAATACTTGTCGACCGCCATCTGAAAGATAACAGAAGAGAGACAATACAAAAAAGAGATACCAACTTACATGCATTAACACATACAATAACAGATATAAAATACTACCCATGAAATGCACACAGTGACCTGTAAAAAAAAAGTTCATATATGCATCCTTATTATACTGGAAAAGAGAATAAAAAACAAACAAAAAGTTCAAGAAAGTTGCAAGGAGACAGAGCAAACACATGGTATGTGATAACAAATCCCATGCCCAACTGTTCATCAACATAAAAAATATTTCTCGAGCTCCATCTGGAAGACAAAATAGAGACAACACAGAAAAAGAGAAAACAACATACATGCATTTACACATACAATGGAAGATATAAAATATTACACATTGCAAAACTAAAGGATACTACAGGGTGGGCCATTTATATGGATACACCTGATCTATGTATACACCCCATATACAACATCATACCACCAATTTTTTTGTTCCAACAGTCTTGGAGGGATCTATCCAATGTGGGTTAGTGTCAGACCAATAGTGGTGGTTTTGTTTGTTAATTTCACCATTCACATACAATTATGTACCCATATAAATAGCCAAATGAAGGTGTATTCATATAAATGGCCCACCCTGTACTGTGGCCTCCTCCTCCCCAATAGCCACCCTATTCCTCTCCAGATTTATTTTCTTTAACAGTTAGTGTGCAAAATCTGCACAGTGAATGTGAAGACACACATACGCCCAACTGCCACCGCCATAACAATTCACAAGCACAACTCTTCTTCACCATGAAAAACACCTGTCAACCGCCATCTGTAAGGAAACAGAAGAGAGACAACACAAAAAAAGAGGTACCAATTTACATGCATTACCACATACCATAACAGATATAAAATACTACCCATGAAATGCACACAAAGTGACCTGTGAAAAAGATTGTTTATATATGCATACATATCATACTGAAAAAGAGAAAAAATGTCAGACAAAAAGAGTAAGAAAGTTGCAAGGAGAAAGAACAAATAGATGTTATAACAAATCTGATGCCAAACTCCTCTTCACCATGAAAATACTTGTCGACCGCCATCTGAAAGATAACAAAAAAGAGACAATACAAAAAAAGAGATACCAACTTACATATATTAACACATACAATAACAGATATAAAATACTACCCATGAAATGCACACAGTGACCTGTAAAAAAAAAAGTTCATATATGCATACTTATTATACTGGAAAAGAGAATAAAAAACAAACAAAAAGTGCAAGAAAGTTGCAAGGAGACAGAGCAAACACATGGTATGTGATAACAAATCCCATGCCCAACTCTTCATCAACATGAAAAATATTTCTCGAGCTCCATCTGGAAGACAAAATAGAGACAACACAGAAAAAGAGAAAACGACATACATGCATTTACACATACAATGGAAGATATAAAATATTACACATTGCAAAACTAAAGGATACTACAGGGTGGGCCATTTATATGGATACACCTGATCTATGTATACACCCCATATACAACATCATACCACCAATTTGTTTGTTCCAACAGTCTTGGAGGGATCTATCCAATGTGGGTTAGTGTCAGACCAATAGTGGTGGTTTTGTTTGTTAATTTCACCATTCACATACAATTATGTACCCATATAAATAGCCAAATTAAGGTGTATTCATATAAATGGCCCACCCTGTACTGTGGCCTCCTCCTCCCCAATAGCCACCCTATTCCTCTCCAGATTTATTTTCTACAACAGTTAGTGTGCAAAATCTGCACAGTGAATATGAAGACACACATACGCCCAACTGCCACCGCCATAACAATTCACAAGCACAACTCTTCTTCACCATGAAAAACACTTGTCAACCGCCATCTGTAAGGAAACAGAAGAGAGACAACACAAAAAAAGAGGTACCAATTTACATGCATTACCACATACCATAACAGATATAAAATACTACCCATGAAATGCACACAAAGTGACCTGTGAAAAAAGATTGTTTATATATACATACATATCATACTGAAAAAGAGAAAAAAAGTCAGACAAAAAGAGTAAGAAAGTTGCAAGGAGAAAGAACAAATAGATGTTATAACAAATCCGATGCCAAACTCCTCTTCACCATGAAAAACACCTGTGGACCGCCATCTGTAAGAAAACAGAAGAGAGACAACACAAAAAAAGAGGTACCAATTTACATGCATTACCACATACCATAACAGATATAAAATACTACCCATGAAATGCACACAAAGTGACCTGTGAAAAAAGATTGTTTATATATGCATACATATCATACTGAAAACGAGAAAAAATGTCAGACAAAAAGAGTAAGAAAGTTGCAAGGAGAAAGAACAAATAGATGTTATAACAAATCCGATGCCAAACTCCTCTTCACCATGAAAAATACTTGTCGACCGCCATCTGAAAGATAACAGAAGAGAGACAATACAAAAAAGAGATACCAACTTACATGCATTAACACATACAATAACAGATATAAAATACTACCCATGAAATGCACACAGTGACCTGTAAAAAAAAAGTTCATATATGCATACTTATTATACTGGAAAAGAGAATAAAAAACAAACAAAAAGTGCAAGAAAGTTGCAAGGAGACAGAGCAAACACATGGTATGTGATAACAAATCCCATGCCCAACTCTTCATCAACATAAAAAATATTTCTCGAGCTCCATCTGGAAGACAAAATAGAGACAACACAGAAAAAGAGAAAACAACATACATGCATTTACACATACAATGGAAGATATAAAATATTACACATTGCAAAACTAAAGGATACTACAGGGTGGGCCATTTATATGGATACACCTGATCTATGTATACACCCCATATACAACATCATACCACCAATTTTTTTGTTCCAACAGTCTTGGAGGGATCTATCCAATGTGGGTTAGTGTCAGACCAATAGTGGTGGTTTTGTTTGTTAATTTCACCATTCACATACAATTATGTACCCATATAAATAGCCAAATTAAGGTGTATTCATATAAATGGCCCACCCTGTACTGTGGCCTCCTCCTCCCCAATAGCCACCCTATTCCTCTCCAGATTTATTTTCTTTAACAGTTAGTGTGCAAAATCTGCACAGTGAACATGAAGACACACATACGCCCAACTGCCACCGCCATAACAATTCACAAGCACAACTCTTCTTCACCATGAAAAACACTTGTCGACCGCCATCTGTAAGGAAACAGAAGAGAGACAACACAAAAAAAGAGGTACCAATTTACATGCATTACCACATACCATAACAGATATAAAATACTACCCATGAAATGCACACAAAGTGACCTGTGAAAAAAGATTGTTTATATATGCATACATATCATACTGAAAAAGAGAAAAAATGTCAGACAAAAAGAGTAAGAAAGTTGCAAGGAGAAAGAACAAATAAATGTTATAACAAATCTGATGCCAAACTCCTCTTCACCATGAAAAATACTTGTCGACCGCCATCTGAAAGATAACAGAAAAGAGACAATACAAAAAAAGAGATACCAACTTACATGCATTAACACATACAATAACAGATATAAAATACTACCCATGAAATGCACACAGTGACCTGTAAAAAAAAAGTTCATATATGCATACTTATTATACTGGAAAAGAGAATAAAAAACAAACAAAAAGTGCAAGAAAGTTGCAAGGAGACAGAGCAAACACATGGTATGTGATAACAAATCCCATGCCCAACTCTTCATCAACATAAAAAATATTTCTCGACCTCCATCTGGAAGACAAAATAGAGACAACACAGAAAAAGAGAAAACGACATACATGCATTTACACATACAATGGAAGATATAAAATATTACACATTGCAAAACTAAAGGATACTACAGGGTGGGCCATTTATATGGATACACCTGATCTATGTATACACCCCATATACAACATCATACCACCAATTTTTTTGTTCCAACAGTCTTGGAGGGATCTATCAAATGTGGGTTAGTGTCAGACCAATAGTGGTGGTTTTGTTTGTTAATTTCACCATTCACATACAATTATGTACCCATATAAATAGCCAAATTAAGGTGTATTCATATAAATGGCCCACCCTGTACTGTGGCCTCCTCCTCCCCAATAGCCACCCTATTCCTCTCCAGATTTATTTTCTTTAACAGTTAGTGTGCAAAATCTGCACAGTGAATGTGAAGACACACATATGCCCAACTGCCACCGCCATAACAATTCACAAGCACAACTCTTCTTCACCATGAAAAACACCTGTCGACCGCCATCTGTAAGAAAACAGAAGAGAGACAACACAAAAAAGAGGTACCAATTTACATGCATTACCACATACCATAACAGATATAAAATACTACCCATGAAATGCACACAAAGTGACCTGTGAAAAAAGATTGTTTATATATGCATACATATCATACTGAAAAAGAGAAAAAATGTCAGACAAAAAGAGTAAGAAAGTTGCAAGGAGAAAGAACAAATAGATGTTATAACAAATCCGATGCCAAACTCCTCTTCACCATGAAAAATACTTGTCGACCGCCATCTGAAAGATAACAGAAGAGAGACAATACAAAAAAGAGATACCAACTTACATGCATTAACACATACAATAACAGATATAAAATACTACCCATGAAATGCACACAGTGACCTGTAAAAAAAAAGTTCATATATGCATCCTTATTATACTGGAAAAGAGAATAAAAAACAAACAAAAAGTTCAAGAAAGTTGCAAGGAGACAGAGCAAACACATGGTATGTGATAACAAATCCCATGCCCAACTCTTCATCAACATAAAAAATATTTCTCGAGCTCCATCTGGAAGACAAAATAGAGACAACACAGAAAAAGAGAAAACAACATACATGCATTTACACATACAATGGAAGATATAAAATATTACACATTGCAAAACTAAAGGATACTACAGGGTGGGCCATTTATATGGATACACCTGATCTATGTATACACCCCATATACAACATCATACCACCAATTTTTTTGTTCCAACAGTCTTGGAGGGATCTATCCAATGTGGGTTAGTGTCAGACCAATAGTGGTGGTTTTGTTTGTTAATTTCACCATTCACATACAATTATGTACCCATATAAATAGCCAAATGAAGGTGTATTCATATAAATGGCCCACCCTGTACTGTGGCCTCCTCCTCCCCAATAGCCACCCTATTCCTCTCCAGATTTATTTTCTTTAACAGTTAGTGTGCAAAATCTGCACAGTGAATGTGAAGACACACATACGCCCAACTGCCACCGCCATAACAATTCACAAGCACAACTCTTCTTCACCATGAAAAACACCTGTCAACCGCCATCTGTAAGGAAACAGAAGAGAGACAACACAAAAAAAGAGGTACCAATTTACATGCATTACCACATACCATAACAGATATAAAATACTACCCATGAAATGCACACAAAGTGACCTGTGAAAAAGATTGTTTATATATGCATACATATCATACTGAAAAAGAGAAAAAATGTCAGACAAAAAGAGTAAGAAAGTTGCAAGGAGAAAGAACAAATAGATGTTATAACAAATCTGATGCCAAACTCCTCTTCACCATGAAAATACTTGTCGACCGCCATCTGAAAGATAACAAAAAAGAGACAATACAAAAAAAGAGATACCAACTTACATATATTAACACATACAATAACAGATATAAAATACTACCCATGAAATGCACACAGTGACCTGTAAAAAAAAAAGTTCATATATGCATACTTATTATACTGGAAAAGAGAATAAAAAACAAACAAAAAGTGCAAGAAAGTTGCAAGGAGACAGAGCAAACACATGGTATGTGATAACAAATCCCATGCCCAACTCTTCATCAACATAAAAAATATTTCTCGAGCTCCATCTGGAAGACAAAATAGAGACAACACAGAAAAAGAGAAAACGACATACATGCATTTACACATACAATGGAAGATATAAAATATTACACATTGCAAAACTAAAGGATACTACAGGGTGGGCCATTTATATGGATACACCTGATCTATGTATACACCCCATATACAACATCATACCACCAATTTGTTTGTTCCAACAGTCTTGGAGGGATCTATCCAATGTGGGTTAGTGTCAGACCAATAGTGGTGGTTTTGTTTGTTAATTTCACCATTCACATACAATTATGTACCCATATAAATAGCCAAATTAAGGTGTATTCATATAAATGGCCCACCCTGTACTGTGGCCTCCTCCTCCCCAATAGCCACCCTATTCCTCTCCAGATTTATTTTCTACAACAGTTAGTGTGCAAAATCTGCACAGTGAATATGAAGACACACATACGCCCAACTGCCACCGCCATAACAATTCACAAGCACAACTCTTCTTCACCATGAAAAACACTTGTCAACCGCCATCTGTAAGGAAACAGAAGAGAGACAACACAAAAAAAGAGGTACCAATTTACATGCATTACCACATACCATAACAGATATAAAATACTACCCATGAAATGCACACAAAGTGACCTGTGAAAAAAGATTGTTTATATATACATACATATCATACTGAAAAAGAGAAAAAAAGTCAGACAAAAAGAGTAAGAAAGTTGCAAGGAGAAAGAACAAATAGATGTTATAACAAATCCGATGCCAAACTCCTCTTCACCATGAAAAACACCTGTGGACCGCCATCTGTAAGAAAACAGAAGAGAGACAACACAAAAAAAGAGGTACCAATTTACATGCATTACCACATACCATAACAGATATAAAATACTACCCATGAAATGCACACAAAGTGACCTGTGAAAAAAGATTGTTTATATATGCATACATATCATACTGAAAACGAGAAAAAATGTCAGACAAAAAGAGTAAGAAAGTTGCAAGGAGAAAGAACAAATAGATGTTATAACAAATCCGATGCCAAACTCCTCTTCACCATGAAAAATACTTGTCGACCGCCATCTGAAAGATAACAGAAGAGAGACAATACAAAAAAGAGATACCAACTTACATGCATTAACACATACAATAACAGATATAAAATACTACCCATGAAATGCACACAGTGACCTGTAAAAAAAAAGTTCATATATGCATACTTATTATACTGGAAAAGAGAATAAAAAACAAACAAAAAGTGCAAGAAAGTTGCAAGGAGACAGAGCAAACACATGGTATGTGATAACAAATCCCATGCCCAACTCTTCATCAACATAAAAAATATTTCTCGAGCTCCATCTGGAAGACAAAATAGAGACAACACAGAAAAAGAGAAAACAACATACATGCATTTACACATACAATGGAAGATATAAAATATTACACATTGCAAAACTAAAGGATACTACAGGGTGGGCCATTTATATGGATACACCTGATCTATGTATACACCCCATATACAACATCATACCACCAATTTTTTTGTTCCAACAGTCTTGGAGGGATCTATCCAATGTGGGTTAGTGTCAGACCAATAGTGGTGGTTTTGTTTGTTAATTTCACCATTCACATACAATTATGTACCCATATAAATAGCCAAATTAAGGTGTATTCATATAAATGGCCCACCCTGTACTGTGGCCTCCTCCTCCCCAATAGCCACCCTATTCCTCTCCAGATTTATTTTCTTTAACAGTTAGTGTGCAAAATCTGCACAGTGAATATGAAGACACACATACGCCCAACTGCCACCGCCATAACAATTCACAAGCACAACTCTTCTTCACCATGAAAAACACTTGTCGACCGCCATCTGTAAGGAAACAGAAGAGAGACAACACAAAAAAAGAGGTACCAATTTACATGCATTACCACATACCATAACAGATATAAAATACTACCCATGAAATGCACACAAAGTGACCTGTGAAAAAAGATTGTTTATATATGCATACATATCATACTGAAAAAGAGAAAAAATGTCAGACAAAAAGAGTAAGAAAGTTGCAAGGAGAAAGAACAAATAAATGTTATAACAAATCTGATGCCAAACTCCTCTTCACCATGAAAAATACTTGTCGACCGCCATCTGAAAGATAACAGAAAAGAGACAATACAAAAAAAGAGATACCAACTTACATGCATTAACACATACAATAACAGATATAAAATACTACCCATGAAATGCACACAGTGACCTGTAAAAAAAAAGTTCATATATGCATACTTATTATACTGGAAAAGAGAATAAAAAACAAACAAAAAGTGCAAGAAAGTTGCAAGGAGACAGAGCAAACACATGGTATGTGATAACAAATCCCATGCCCAACTCTTCATCAACATAAAAAATATTTCTCGACCTCCATCTGGAAGACAAAATAGAGACAACACAGAAAAAGAGAAAACGACATACATGCATTTACACATACAATGGAAGATATAAAATATTACACATTGCAAAACTAAAGGATACTACAGGGTGGGCCATTTATATGGATACACCTGATCTATGTATACACCCCATATACAACATCATACCACCAATTTTTTTGTTCCAACAGTCTTGGAGGGATCTATCCAATGTGGGTTAGTGTCAGACCAATAGTGGTGGTTTTGTTTGTTAATTTCACCATTCACATACAATTATGTACCCATATAAATAGCCAAATTAAGGTGTATTCATATAAATGGCCCACCCTGTACTGTGGCCTCCTCCTCCCCAATAGCCACCCTATTCCTCTCCAGATTTATTTTCTTTAACAGTTAGTGTGCAAAATCTGCACAGTGAATGTGAAGACACACATATGCCCAACTGCCACCGCCATAACAATTCACAAGCACAACTCTTCTTCACCATGAAAAACACCTGTCGACCGCCATCTGTAAGAAAACAGAAGAGAGACAACACAAAAAAAGAGGTACCAATTTACATGCATTACCACATACCATAACAGATATAAAATACTACCCATGAAATGCACACAAAGTGACCTGTGAAAAAAGATTGTTTATATATGCATACATATCATACTGAAAACGAGAAAAAATGTCAGACAAAAAGAGTAAGAAAGTTGCAAGGAGAAAGAACAAATAGATGTTATAACAAATCTGATGCCAAACTCCTCTTCACCATGAAAAATACTTGTCGACCGCCATCTGAAAGATAACAGAAGAGAGAAGAGAGACAATACAAAAAAGAGATACCAACTTACATGCATTAACACATACAATAACAGATATAAAATACTACCCATGAAATGCACACAGTGACCTTTAAAAAAAAAGTTCATATATGCATACTTATTATACTGGAAAAGAGAATAAAAAACAAACAAAAAGTGCAAGAAAGTTGCAAGGAGACAGAGCAAACACATGGTATGTGATAACAAATCCCATGCCCAACTCTTCATCAACATAAAAAATATTTCTCGAGCTCCATCTGGAAGACAAAATAGAGACAACACAGAAAAAGAGAAAACAACATACATGCATTTACACATACAATGGAAGATATAAAATATTACACATTGCAAAACTAAAGGATACTACAGGGTGGGCCATTTATATGGATACACCTGATCTATGTATACACCCCATATACAACATCATACCACCAATTTTTTTGTTCCAACAGTCTTGGAGGGATCTATCCAATGTGGGTTAGTGTCAGACCAATAGTGGTGGTTTTGTTTGTTAATTTCACCATTCACATACAATTATGTACCCATATAAATAGCCAAATTAAGGTGTATTCATATAAATGGCCCACCCTGTACTGTGGCCTCCTCCTCCCCAATAGCCACCCTATTCCTCTCCAGATTTATTTTCTTTAACAGTTAGTGTGCAAAATCTGCACAGTGAATATGAAGACACACATACGCCCAACTGCCACCGCCATAACAATTCACAAGCACAACTCTTCTTCACCATGAAAAACACTTGTCGACCGCCATCTGTAAGGAAACAGAAGAGAGACAACACAAAAAAAGAGGTACCAATTTACATGCATTACCACATACCATAACAGATATAAAATACTACCCATGAAATGCACACAAAGTGACCTGTGAAAAAAGATTGTTTATATATGCATACATATCATACTGAAAAAGAGAAAAAATGTCAGACAAAAAGAGTAAGAAAGTTGCAAGGAGAAAGAACAAATAAATTTTATAACAAATCTGATGCCAAACTCCTCTTCACCATGAAAAATACTTGTCGACCGCCATCTGAAAGATAACAGAAAAGAGACAATACAAAAAAAGAGATACCAACTTACATGCATTAACACATACAATAACAGATATAAAATACTACCCATGAAATGCACACAGTGACCTGTAAAAAAAAAGTTCATATATGCATACTTATTATACTGGAAAAGAGAATAAAAAACAAACAAAAAGTGCAAGAAAGTTGCAAGGAGACAGAGCAAACACATGGTATGTGATAACAAATCCCATGCCCAACTCTTCATCAACATAAAAAATATTTCTCGACCTCCATCTAGAAGACAAAATAGAGACAACACAGAAAAAGAGAAAACGACATACATGCATTTACACATACAATGGAAGATATAAAATATTACACATTGCAAAACTAAAGGATACTACAGGGTGGGCCATTTATATGGATACACCTGATCTATGTATACACCCCATATACAACATCATACCACCAATTTTTTTGTTCCAACAGTCTTGGAGGGATCTATCCAATGTGGGTTAGTGTCAGACCAATAGTGGTGGTTTTGTTTGTTAATTTCACCATTCACATACAATTATGTACCCATATAAATAGCCAAATTAAGGTGTATTCATATAAATGGCCCACCCTGTACTGTGGCCTCCTCCTCCCCAATAGCCACCCTATTCCTCTCCAGATTTATTTTCTTTAACAGTTAGTGTGCAAAATCTGCACAGTGAATGTGAAGACACACATATGCCCAACTGCCACCGCCATAACAATTCACAAGCACAACTCTTCTTCACCATGAAAAACACCTGTCGACCGCCATCTGTAAGAAAACAGAAGAGAGACAACACAAAAAAAGAGGTACCAATTTACATGCATTACCACATACCATAACAGATATAAAATACTACCCATGAAATGCACACAAAGTGACCTGTGAAAAAAGATTGTTTATATATGCATACATATCATACTGAAAACGAGAAAAAATGTCAGACAAAAAGAGTAAGAAAGTTGCAAGGAGAAAGAACAAATAGATGTTATAACAAATCTGATGCCAAACTCCTCTTCACCATGAAAAATACTTGTCGACCGCCATCTGAAAGATAACAGAAGAGAGAAGAGAGACAATACAAAAAAGAGATACCAACTTACATGCATTAACACATACAATAACAGATATAAAATACTACCCATGAAATGCACACAGTGACCTTTAAAAAAAAAGTTCATATATGCATACTTATTATACTGGAAAAGAGAATAAAAAACAAACAAAAAGTGCAAGAAAGTTGCAAGGAGACAGAGCAAACACATGGTATGTGATAACAAATCCCATGCCCAACTCTTCATCAACATAAAAAATATTTCTCGAGCTCCATCTGGAAGACAAAATAGAGACAACACAGAAAAAGAGAAAACAACATACATGCATTTACACATACAATGGAAGATATAAAATATTATACATTGCAAAACTAAAGGATACTACAGCGTGGGCCATTTATATGGATACACCTGATCTATGTATACACCCCATATACAACATCATACCACCAATTTTTTTGTTCCAACAGTCTTGGAGGGATCTATCCAATGTGGGTTAGTGTCAGACCAATAGTGGTGGTTTTGTTTGTTAATTTCACCATTCACATACAATTATGTACCCATATAAATAGCCAAATTAAGGTGTATTCATATAAATGGCCCACCCTGTACTGTGGCCTCCTCCTCCCCAATAGCCACCCTATTCCTCTCCAGATTTATTTTCTTTAACAGTTAGTGTGCAAAATCTGCACAGTGAATATGAAGACACACATACGCCCAACTGCCACCGCCATAACAATTCACAAGCACAACTCTTCTTCACCATGAAAAACACTTGTCGACCGCCATCTGTAAGGAAACAGAAGAGAGACAACACAAAAAAAGAGGTACCAATTTACATGCATTACCACATACCATAACAGATATAAAATACTACCCATGAAATGCACACAAAGTGACCTGTGAAAAAAGATTGTTTATATATACATACATATCATACTGAAAAAGAGAAAAAAAGTCAGACAAAAAGAGTAAGAAAGTTGCAAGGAGAAAGAACAAATAGATGTTATAACAAATCCGATGCCAAACTCCTCTTCACCATGAAAAACACCTGTGGACCGCCATCTGTAAGAAAACAGAAGAGAGACAACACAAAAAAAGAGGTACCAATTTACATGCATTACCACATACCATAACAGATATAAAATACTACCCATGAAATGCACACAAAGTGACCTGTGAAAAAAGATTGTTTATATATGCATACATATCATACTGAAAAAGAGAAAAAATGTCAGACAAAAAGAGTAAGAAAGTTGCAAGGAGAAAGAACAAATAGATGTTATAACAAATCCGATGCCAAACTCCTCTTCACCATGAAAAATACTTGTCGACCGCCATCTGAAAGATAACAGAAAAGAGACAATACAAAAAAAGAGGAACCAACTTACATATATTAACACATACAATAACAGATATAAAATACTACCCATGAAATGCACACAGTGACCTGTAAAAAAAAAGTTCATATATGCATACTTATTATACTGGAAAAGAGAATAAAAAACAAACAAAAAGTGCAAGAAAGTTGCAAGGAGACAGAGCAAACACATGGTATGTGATAACAAATCCCATGCCCAACTCTTCATCAACATAAAAAATATTTCTCGAGCTCCATCTGGAAGACAAAATAGAGACAACACAGAAAAAGAGAAAACGACATACATGCATTTACACATACAATGGAAGATATAAAATATTACACATTGCAAAACTAAAGGATACTACAGGGTGGGCCATTTATATGGATACACCTGATCTATGTATACACCCCATATACAACATCATACCACCAATTTTTTGGTTCCAACAGTCTTGGAGGGATCTATCCAATGTGGGTTAGTGTCAGACCAATAGTGGTGGTTTTGTTTGTTAATTTCACCATTCACATACAATTATGTACCCATATAAATAGCCAAATTAAGGTGTATTCATATAAATGGCCCAACCTGTACTGTGGCCTCCTCCTCCCCAATAGCCACCCTATTCCTCTCCAGATTTATTTTCTTTAACAGTTAGTGTGCAAAATCTGCACAGTGAATGTGAAGACACACATACGCCCAACTGCCACCGCCATAACAATTCACAAGCACAACTCTTCTTCACCATGAAAAACACCTGTCGACCGCCATCTGTAAGAAAACAGAAGAGAGACAACACAAAAAAAGAGGTACCAATTTACATGCATTACCACATACCATAACAGATATAAAATACTACCCATGAAATGCACACAAAGTGACCTGTGAAAAAAGATTGTTTATATATACATACATATCATACTGAAAAAGAGAAAAAAAGTCAGACAAAAAGAGTAAGAAAGTTGCAAGGAGAAAGAACAAATAGATGTTATAACAAATCCGATGCCAAACTCCTCTTCACCATGAAAAACACCTGTGGACCGCCATCTGTAAGAAAACAGAAGAGAGACAACACAAAAAAAGAGGTACGAATTTACATGCATTACCACATACCATAACAGATATAAAATACTACCCATGAAATGCACACAAAGTGACCTGTGAAAAAAGATTGTTTATATATGCATACATATCATACTGAAAAAAAGAAAAAATGTCAGACAAAAAGAGTAAGAAAGTTGCAAGGAGAAAGAACAAATAGATGTTATAACAAATCCGATGCCAAACTCCTCTTCACCATGAAAAACACCTGTCGACCGCCATCTGTAAGAAAACAGAAGAGAGACAACACAAAAAAAGAGGTACCAATTTACATGCATTACCACATACCATAACAGATATGAACTACTACCCATGAAATGCACACAAAGTGACCTGTGAAAAAAGATTGTTTATATATACATACATATCATACTGAAAAAGAGAAAAAAAGTCAGACAAAAAGAGTAAGAAAGTTGCAAGGAGAAAGAACAAATAGATGTTATAACAAATCCGATGCCAAACTCCTCTTCACCATGAAAAATACTTGTCGACCGCCATCTGAAAGATAACAGAAGAGAGACAATACAAAAAAGAGATACCAACTTACATGCATTAACACATACAATAACAGATATAAAATACTACCCATGAAATGCACACAGTGCCCTGTAAAAAAAAAGTTCATAAATGCATACTTATTATACTGGAAAAGAGAATAAAAAACAAACAAAAAGTGCAAGAAAGTTGCAAGGAGACAGAGCAAACACATGGTATGTGATAACAAATCCCATGCCCAACTCTTCATCAACATAAAAAATATTTCTCGAGCTCCATCTGGAAGACAAAATAGAGACAACACAGAAAAAGAGAAAACGACATACATGCATTTACACATACAATGGAAGATATAAAATATTACACATTGCAAAACTAAAGGATACTACAGGGTGGGCCATTTATATGGATACACCTGATCTATGTATACACCCCATATACAACATCATACCACCAATTTTTTTGTTCCAACAGTCTTGGAGGGATCTATCCAATGTGGGTTAGTGTCAGACCAATAGTGGTGGTTTTGTTTGTTAATTTCACCATTCACATACAATTATGTACACATATAAATAGCCAAATTAAGGTGTATTCATATAAATGGCCCACCCTGTACTGTGGCCTCCTCCTCCCCAATAGCCACCCTATTCCTCTCCAGATTTATTTTCTTTAACAGTTAGTGTGCAAAATCTGCACAGTGAATATGAAGACACACATACGCCCAACTGCCACCGCCATAACAATTCACAAGCACAACTCTTCTTCACCATGAAAAACACTTGTCGACCGCCATCTGTAAGGAAACAGAAGAGAGACAACACAAAAAAAGAGGTACCAATTTACATGCATTACCACATACCATAACAGATATAAAATACTACCCATGAAATGCACACAAAGTGACCTGTGAAAAAAGATTGTTTATATATACATACATATTATACTGAAAAAGAGAAAAAAAGTCAGACAAAAAGAGTAAGAAAGTTGCAAGGAGAAAGAACAAATAGATGTTATAACAAATCCGATGCCAAACTCCTCTTCACCATGAAAAACACCTGTGGACCGCCATCTGTAAGAAAACAGAAGAGAGACAACACAAAAAAAGAGGTACCAATTTACATGCATTACCACATACCATAACAGATATAAAATACTACCCATGAAATGCACACAAAGTGACCTGTGAAAAAAGATTGTTTATATATACATACATATCATACTGAAAAAGAGAAAAAAAGTCAGACAAAAAGAGTAAGAAAGTTGCAAGGAGAAAGAACAAATAGATGTTATAACAAATCCGATGCCAAACTCCTCTTCACCATGAAAAATACTTGTCGACCGCCATCTGAAAGATAACAGAAGAGAGACAATACAAAAAAGAGATACCAACTTACATGCATTAACACATACAATAACAGATATAAAATACTACCCATGAAATGCACACAAAGTGACCTGTGAAAAAAGATTGTTTATATATGCATACATATCATACTGAAAAAGAGAAAAAATGTCAGACAAAAAGAGTAAGAAAGTTGCAAGGAGAAAGAACAAATAAATGTTATAACAAATCTGATGCCAAACTCCTCTTCACCATGAAAAATACTTGTCGACCGCCATCTGAAAGATAACAGAAAAGAGACAATACAAAAAAAGAGATACCAACTTACATGCATTAACACATACAATAACAGATATAAAATACTACCCATGAAATGCACACAGTGACCTGTAAAAAAAAAGTTCATATATGCATACTTATTATACTGGAAAAGAGAATAAAAAACAAACAAAAAGTGCAAGAAAGTTGCAAGGAGACAGAGCAAACACATGGTATGTGATAACAAATCCCATGCCCAACTCTTCATCAACATAAAAAATATTTCTCGAGCTCCATCTGGAAGACAAAATAGAGACAACACAGAAAAAGAGAAAACGACATACATGCATTTACACATACAATGGAAGATATAAAATATTACACATTGCAAAACTAAAGGATACTACAGGGTGGGCCATTTATATGGATACACCTGATCTATGTATACACCCCATATACAACATCATACCACCAATTTTTTTGTTCCAACAGTCTTGGAGGGATCTATCCAATGTGGGTTAGTGTCAGACCAATAGTGGTGGTTTTGTTTGTTAATTTCACCATTCACATACAATTATGTACCCATATAAATAGCCAAATTAAGGTGTATTCATATAAATGGCCCACCCTGTACTGTGGCCTCCTCCTCCCCAATAGCCACCCTATTCCTCTCCAGATTTATTTTCTTTAACAGTTAGTGTGCAAAATCTGCACAGTGAATATGAAGACACACATACGCCCAACTGCCACCGCCATAACAATTCACAAGCACAACTCTTCTTCACCATGAAAAACACTTGTCGACCGCCATCTGTAAGGAAACAGAAGAGAGACAACACAAAAAAAGAGGTACCAATTTACATGCATTACCACATACCATAACAGATATAAAATACTACCCATGAAATGCACACAAAGTGACCTGTGAAAAAAGATTGTTTATATATACATACATATCATACTGAAAAAGAGAAAAAAAGTCAGACAAAAAGAGTAAGAAAGTTGCAAGGAGAAAGAACAAATAGATGTTATAACAAATCCGATGCCAAACTCCTCTTCACCATGAAAAACACCTGTGGACCGCCATCTGTAAGAAAACAGAAGAGAGACAACACAAAAAAAGAGGTACCAATTTACATGCATTACCACATACCATAACAGATATAAAATACTACCCATGAAATGCACACAAAGTGACCTGTGAAAAAAGATTGTTTATATATGCATACATATCATACTGAAAAAGAGAAAAAATGTCAGACAAAAAGAGTAAGAAAGTTGCAAGGAGAAAGAACAAATAGATGTTATAACAAATCCGATGCCAAACTCCTCTTCACCATGAAAAATACTTGTCGACCGCCATCTGAAAGATAACAGAAGAGAGAAGAGAGACAATACAAAAAAGAGATACCAACTTACATGCATTAACACATACAATAACAGATATAAAATACTACCCATGAAATGCACACAGTGACCTTTAAAAAAAAAGTTCATATATGCATACTTATTATACTGGAAAAGAGAATAAAAAACAAACAAAAAGTGCAAGAAAGTTGCAAGGAGACAGAGCAAACACATGGTATGTGATAACAAATCCCATGCCCAACTCTTCATCAACATAAAAAATATTTCTCGAGCTCCATCTGGAAGACAAAATAGAGACAACACAGAAAAAGAGAAAACAACATACATGCATTTACACATACAGTGGAAGATATAAAATATTACACATTGCAAAACTAAAGGATACTACAGGGTGGGCCATTTATATGGATACACCTGATCTATGTATACACCCCATATACAACATCATACCACCAATTTTTTTGTTCCAACAGTCTTGGAGGGATCTATCCAATGTGGGTTAGTGTCAGACCAATAGTGGTGGTTTTGTTTGTTAATTTCACCATTCACATACAATTATGTACCCATATAAATAGCCAAATTAAGGTGTATTCATATAAATGGCCCACCCTGTACTGTGGCCTCCTCCTCCCCAATAGCCACCCTATTCCTCTCCAGATTTATTTTCTTTAACAGTTAGTGTGCAAAATCTGCACAGTGAATATGAAGACACACATATGCCCAACTGCCACCGCCATAACAATTCACAAGCACAACTCTTCTTCACCATGAAAAACACTTGTCGACCGCCATCTGTAAGGAAACAGAAGAGAGACAACACAAAAAAAGAGGTACCAATTTACATGCATTACCACATACCATAACAGATATAAAATACTACCCATGAAATGCACACAAAGTGACCTGTGAAAAAAGATTGTTTATATATACATACATATCATACTGAAAAAGAGAAAAAAAGTCAGACAAAAAGAGTAAGAAAGTTGCAAGGAGAAAGAACAAATAGATGTTATAACAAATCCGATGCCAAACTCCTCTTCACCATGAAAAACACCTGTGGACCGCCATCTGTAAGAAAACAGAAGAGAGACAACACAAAAAAAGAGGTACCAATTTACATGCATTACCACATACCATAACAGATATAAAATACTACCCATGAAATGCACACAAAGTGACCTGTGAAAAAAGATTTTTTTTATATACATACATATCATACTGAAAAAGAGAAAAAAAGTCAGACAAAAAGAGTAAGAAAGTTGCAAGGAGAAAGAACAAATAGATGTTATAACAAATCCGATGCCAAACTCCTCTTCACCATGAAAAACACCTGTCGACCGCCATTTGTAAGAAAACAGAAGAGAGACAACACAAAAAAAGAGGTACCAATTTACATGCATTACCACATACCATAACAGATATAAAATACTACCCGTGAAATGCACACAAAGTGACCTGTGAAAAAAGATTGTTTATATATGCATACATATCATACTGAAAAAGAGAAAAAATGTCAGACAAAAAGAGTAAGAAAGTTGCAAGGAGAAAGAACAAATAGATGTTATAACAAATCTGATGCCAAACTCCTCTTCACCATGAAAATACTTGTCGACCGCCATCTGAAAGATAACAAAAAAGAGACAATACAAAAAAAGAGATACCAACTTACATATATTAACACATACAATAACAGATATAAAATACTACCCATGAAATGCACACAGTGACCTGTAAAAAAAAAAGTTCATATATGCATACTTATTATACTGGAAAAGAGAATAAAAAACAAACAAAAAGTGCAAGAAAGTTGCAAGGAGACAGAGTAAACACATGGTATGTGATAACAAATCCCATGCCCAACTCTTCATCAACATAAAAAATATTTCTCGAGCTCCATCTGGAAGACAAAATAGAGACAACACAGAAAAAGAGAAAACGACATACATGCATTTACACATACAATGGAAGATATAAAATATTACACATTGCAAAACTAAAGGATACTACAGGGTGGGCCATTTATATGGATACACCTGATCTATGTATACACCCCATATACAACATCATACCACCAATTTGTTTGTTCCAACAGTCTTGGAGGGATCTATCCAATGTGGGTTAGTGTCAGACCAATAGTGGTGGTTTTGTTTGTTAATTTCACCATTCACATACAATTATGTACCCATATAAATAGCCAAATTAAGGTGTATTCATATAAATGGCCCACCCTGTACTGTGGCCTCCTCCTCCCCAATAGCCACCCTATTCCTCTCCAGACTTATTTTCTACAACAGTTAGTGTGCAAAATCTGCACAGTGAATATGAAGACACACATACGCCCAACTGCCACCGCCATAACAATTCACAAGCACAACTCTTCTTCACCATGAAAAACACTTGTCGACCGCCATCTGTAAGGAAACAGAAGAGAGACAACACAAAAAAAGAGGTACCAATTTACATGCATTACCACATACCATAACAGATATAAAATACTACCCATGAAATGCACACAAAGTGACCTGTGAAAAAAGATTGTTTATATATGCATACATATCATACTGAAAAAGAGAAAAAATGTCAGACAAAAAGAGTAAGAAAGTTGCAAGGAGAAAGAACAAATAGATGTTATAACAAATCCGATGCCAAACTCCTCTTCACCATGAAAAATACTTGTCGACCGCCATCTGAAAGATAACAGAAGAGAGAAGAGAGACAATACAAAAAAGAGATACCAACTTACATGCATTAACACATACAATAACAGATATAAAATACTACCCATGAAATGCACACAGTGACCTTTAAAAAAAAAGTTCATATATGCATACTTATTATACTGGAAAAGAGAATAAAAAACAAACAAAAAGTGCAAGAAAGTTGCAAGGAGACAGAGCAAACACATGGTATGTGATAACAAATCCCATGCCCAACTCTTCATCAACATAAAAAATATTTCTCGAGCTCCATCTGGAAGACAAAATAGAGACAACACAGAAAAAGAGAAAACAACATACATGCATTTACACATACAATGGAAGATATAAAATATTACACATTGCAAAACTAAAGGATACTACAGGGTGGGCCATTTATATGGATACACCTGATCTATGTATACACCCCATATACAACATCATACCACCAATTTTTTTGTTCCAACAGTCTTGGAGGGATCTATCCAATGTGGGTTAGTGTCAGACCAATAGTGGTGGTTTTGTTTGTTAATTTCACCATTCACATACAATTATGTACCCATATAAATAGCCAAATTAAGGTGTATTCATATAAATGGCCCACCCTGTACTGTGGCCTCCTCCTCCCCAATAGCCACCCTATTCCTCTCCAGATTTATTTTCTTTAACAGTTAGTGTGCAAAATCTGCACAGTGAATATGAAGACACACATATGCCCAACTGCCACCGCCATAACAATTCACAAGCACAACTCTTCTTCACCATGAAAAACACTTGTCGACCGCCATCTGTAAGGAAACAGAAGAGAGACAACACAAAAAAAGAGGTACCAATTTACATGCATTACCACATACCATAACAGATATAAAATACTACCCATGAAATGCACACAAAGTGACCTGTGAAAAAAGATTGTTTATATATACATACATATCATACTGAAAAAGAGAAAAAAAGTCAGACAAAAAGAGTAAGAAAGTTGCAAGGAGAAAGAACAAATAGATGGTATAACAAATCCGATGCCAAACTCCTCTTCACCATGAAAAACACCTGTGGACCGCCATCTGTAAGAAAACAGAAGAGAGACAACACAAAAAAAGAGGTACCAATTTACATGCATTACCACATACCATAACAGATATAAAATACTACCCATGAAATGCACACAAAGTGACCTGTGAAAAAAGATTTTTTTTATATACATACATATCATACTGAAAAAGAGAAAAAAAGTCAGACAAAAAGAGTAAGAAAGTTGCAAGGAGAAAGAACAAATAGATGTTATAACAAATCCGATGCCAAACTCCTCTTCACCATGAAAAACACCTGTCGACCGCCATTTGTAAGAAAACAGAAGAGAGACAACACAAAAAAAGAGGTACCAATTTACATGCATTACCACATACCATAACAGATATAAAATACTACCCGTGAAATGCACACAAAGTGACCTGTGAAAAAAGATTGTTTATATATGCATACATATCATACTGAAAAAGAGAAAAAATGTCAGACAAAAAGAGTAAGAAAGTTGCAAGGAGAAAGAACAAATAGATGTTATAACAAATCTGATGCCAAACTCCTCTTCACCATGAAAATACTTGTCGACCGCCATCTGAAAGATAACAAAAAAGAGACAATACAAAAAAAGAGATACCAACTTACATATATTAACACATACAATAACAGATATAAAATACTACCCATGAAATGCACACAGTGACCTGTAAAAAAAAAAGTTCATATATGCATACTTATTATACTGGAAAAGAGAATAAAAAACAAACAAAAAGTGCAAGAAAGTTGCAAGGAGACAGAGTAAACACATGGTATGTGATAACAAATCCCATGCCCAACTCTTCATCAACATAAAAAATATTTCTCGAGCTCCATCTGGAAGACAAAATAGAGACAACACAGAAAAAGAGAAAACGACATACATGCATTTACACATACAATGGAAGATATAAAATATTACACATTGCAAAACTAAAGGATACTACAGGGTGGGCCATTTATATGGATACACCTGATCTATGTATACACCCCATATACAACATCATACCACCAATTTGTTTGTTCCAACAGTCTTGGAGGGATCTATCCAATGTGGGTTAGTGTCAGACCAATAGTGGTGGTTTTGTTTGTTAATTTCACCATTCACATACAATTATGTACCCATATAAATAGCCAAATTAAGGTGTATTCATATAAATGGCCCACCCTGTACTGTGGCCTCCTCCTCCCCAATAGCCACCCTATTCCTCTCCAGACTTATTTTCTACAACAGTTAGTGTGCAAAATCTGCACAGTGAATATGAAGACACACATACGCCCAACTGCCACCGCCATAACAATTCACAAGCACAACTCTTCTTCACCATGAAAAACACTTGTCGACCGCCATCTGTAAGGAAACAGAAGAGAGACAACACAAAAAAAGAGGTACCAATTTACATGCATTACCACATACCATAACAGATATAAAATACTACCCATGAAATGCACACAAAGTGACCTGTGAAAAAAGATTGTTTATATATGCATACATATCATACTGAAAAAGAGAAAAAATGTCAGACAAAAAGAGTAAGAAAGTTGCAAGGAGAAAGAACAAATAGATGTTATAACAAATCCGATGCCAAACTCCTCTTCACCATGAAAAATACTTGTCGACCGCCATCTGAAAGATAACAGAAGAGAGAAGAGAGACAATACAAAAAAGAGATACCAACTTACATGCATTAACACATACAATAACAGATATAAAATACTACCCATGAAATGCACACAGTGACCTTTAAAAAAAAAGTTCATATATGCATACTTATTATACTGGAAAAGAGAATAAAAAACAAACAAAAAGTGCAAGAAAGTTGCAAGGAGACAGAGCAAACACATGGTATGTGATAACAAATCCCATGCCCAACTCTTCATCAACATAAAAAATATTTCTCGAGCTCCATCTGGAAGACAAAATAGAGACAACACAGAAAAAGAGAAAACAACATACATGCATTTACACATACAATGGAAGATATAAAATATTACACATTGCAAAACTAAAGGATACTACAGGGTGGGCCATTTATATGGATACACCTGATCTATGTATACACCCCATATACAACATCATACCACCAATTTTTTTGTTCCAACAGTCTTGGAGGGATCTATCCAATGTGGGTTAGTGTCAGACCAATAGTGGTGGTTTTGTTTGTTAATTTCACCATTCACATACAATTATGTACCCATATAAATAGCCAAATTAAGGTGTATTCATATAAATGGCCCACCCTGTACTGTGGCCTCCTCCTCCCCAATAGCCACCCTATTCCTCTCCAGATTTATTTTCTTTAACAGTTAGTGTGCAAAATCTGCACAGTGAATATGAAGACACACATATGCCCAACTGCCACCGCCATAACAATTCACAAGCACAACTCTTCTTCACCATGAAAAACACTTGTCGACCGCCATCTGTAAGGAAACAGAAGAGAGACAACACAAAAAAAGAGGTACCAATTTACATGCATTACCACATACCATAACAGATATAAAATACTACCCATGAAATGCACACAAAGTGACCTGTGAAAAAAGATTGTTTATATATACATACATATCATACTGAAAAAGAGAAAAAAAGTCAGACAAAAAGAGTAAGAAAGTTGCAAGGAGAAAGAACAAATAGATGGTATAACAAATCCGATGCCAAACTCCTCTTCACCATGAAAAACACCTGTGGACCGCCATCTGTAAGAAAACAGAAGAGAGACAACACAAAAAAAGAGGTACCAATTTACATGCATTACCACATACCATAACAGATATAAAATACTACCCATGAAATGCACACAAAGTGACCTGTGAAAAAAGATTTTTTTTATATACATACATATCATACTGAAAAAGAGAAAAAAAGTCAGACAAAAAGAGTAAGAAAGTTGCAAGGAGAAAGAACAAATAGATGTTATAACAAATCCGATGCCAAACTCCTCTTCACCATGAAAAACACCTGTCGACCGCCATCTGTAAGAAAACAGAAGAGAGACAACACAAAAAAAGAGGTACCAATTTACATGCATTACCACATACCATAACAGATATAAAATACTACCCGTGAAATGCACACAAAGTGACCTGTGAAAAAAGATTGTTTATATATGCATACATATCATACTGAAAAAGAGAAAAAATGTCAGACAAAAAGAGTAAGAAAGTTGCAAGGAGAAAGAACAAATAGATGTTATAACAAATCTGATGCCAAACTCCTCTTCACCATGAAAATACTTGTCGACCGCCATCTGAAAGATAACAAAAAAGAGACAATACAAAAAAAGAGATACCAACTTACATATATTAACACATACAATAACAGATATAAAATACTACCCATGAAATGCACACAGTGACCTGTAAAAAAAAAAGTTCATATATGCATACTTATTATACTGGAAAAGAGAATAAAAAACAAACAAAAAGTGCAAGAAAGTTGCAAGGAGACAGAGCAAACACATGGTATGTGATAACAAATCCCATGCCCAACTCTTCATCAACATAAAAAATATTTCTCGAGCTCCATCTGGAAGACAAAATAGAGACAACACAGAAAAAGAGAAAACAACATACATGCATTTACACATACAATGGAAGATATAAAATATTACACATTGCAAAACTAAAGGATACTACAGGGTGGGCCATTTATATGGATACACCTGATCTATGTATACACCCCATATACAACATCATACCACCAATTTGTTTGTTCCAACAGTCTTGGAGGGATCTATCCAATGTGGGTTAGTGTCAGACCAATAGTGGTGGTTTTGTTTGTTAATTTCACCATTCACATACAATTATGTACCCATATAAATAGCCAAATTAAGGTGTATTCATATAAATGGCCCACCCTGTACTGTGGCCTCCTCCTCCCCAATAGCCACCCTATTCCTCTCCAGACTTATTTTCTACAACAGTTAGTGTGCAAAATCTGCACAGTGAATATGAAGACACACATACGCCCAACTGCCACCGCCATAACAATTCACAAGCACAACTCTTCTTCACCATGAAAAACACTTGTCAACCGCCATCTGTAAGGAAACAGAAGAGAGACAACACAAAAAAAGAGGTACCAATTTACATGCATTACCACATACCATAACAGATATAAAATACTACCCATGAAATGCACACAAAGTGACCTGTGAAAAAAGATTGTTTATATATACATACATATCATACTGAAAAAGAGAAAAAAAGTCAGACAAAAAGAGTAAGAAAGTTGCAAGGAGAAAGAACAAATAGATGTTATAACAAATCCGATGCCAAACTCCTCTTCACCATGAAAAACACCTGTGGACCGCCATCTGTAAGAAAACAGAAGAGAGACAACACAAAAAAAGAGGTACCAATTTACATGCATTACCACATACCATAACAGATATAAAATACTACCCATGAAATGCACACAAAGTGACCTGTGAAAAAAGATTGTTTATATATGCATACATATCATACTGAAAACGAGAAAAAATGTCAGACAAAAAGAGTAAGAAAGTTGCAAGGAGAAAGAACAAATAGATGTTATAACAAATCCGATGCCAAACTCCTCTTCACCATGAAAAATACTTGTCGACCGCCATCTGAAAGATAACAGAAGAGAGACAATACAAAAAAGAGATACCAACTTACATGCATTAACACATACAATAACAGATATAAAATACTACCCATGAAATGCACACAGTGACCTGTAAAAAAAAAGTTCATATATGCATACTTATTATACTGGAAAAGAGAATAAAAAACAAACAAAAAGTGCAAGAAAGTTGCAAGGAGACAGAGCAAACACATGGTATGTGATAACAAATCCCATGCCCAACTCTTCATCAACATAAAAAATATTTCTCGAGCTCCATCTGGAAGACAAAATAGAGACAACACAGAAAAAGAGAAAACGACATACATGCATTTACACATACAATGGAAGATATAAAATATTACACATTGCAAAACTAAAGGATACTACAGGGTGGGCCATTTATATGGATACACCTGATCTATGTATACACCCCATATACAACATCATACCACCAATTTGTTTGTTCCAACAGTCTTGGAGGGATCTATCCAATGTGGGTTAGTGTCAGACCAATAGTGGTGGTTTTGTTTGTTAATTTCACCATTCACATACAATTATGTACCCATATAAATAGCCAAATTAAGGTGTATTCATATAAATGGCCCACCCTGTACTGTGGCCTCCTCCTCCCCAATAGCCACCCTATTCCTCTCCAGACTTATTTTCTACAACAGTTAGTGTGCAAAATCTGCACAGTGAATATGAAGACACACATACGCCCAACTGCCACCGCCATAACAATTCACAAGCACAACTCTTCTACACCATGAAAAACACCTGTCGACCGCCATCTGTAAGAAAACAGAAGAGAGACAACACAAAAAAAGAGGTACCAATTTACATGCATTACCACATACCATAACAGATATAAACTACTACCCATGAAATGCACACAAAGTGACCTGTGAAAAAAGATTGTTTATATATACATACATATCATACTGAAAAAGAGAAAAAAAGTCAGACAAAAAGAGTAAGAAAGTTGCAAGGAGAAAGAACAAATAGATGTTATAACAAATCCGATGCCAAACTCCTCTTCACCATGAAAAATACTTGTCGACCGCCATCTGAAAGATAACAGAAGAGAGACAATACAAAAAAGAGATACCAACTTACATGCATTAACACATACAATAACAGATATAAAATACTACCCATGAAATGCACACAGTGACCTGTAAAAAAAAAGTTCATATATGCATACTTATTATACTGGAAAAGAGAATAAAAAACAAACAAAAAGTGCAAGAAAGTTGCAAGGAGACAGAGCAAACACATGGTATGTGATAACAAATCCCATGCCCAACTCTTCATCAACATAAAAAATATTTCTCGAGCTCCATCTGGAAGACAAAATAGAGACAACACAGAAAAAGAGAAAACGACATACATGCATTTACACATACAATGGAAGATATAAAATATTACACATTGCAAAACTAAAGGATACTACAGGGTGGGCCATTTATATGGATACACCTGATCTATGTATACACCCCATATACAACATCATACCACCAATTTTTTTGTTCCAACAGTCTTGGAGGGATCTATCCAATGTGGGTTAGTGTCAGACCAATAGTGGTGGTTTTGTTTGTTAATTTCACCATTCACATACAATTATGTACCCATATAAATAGCCAAATTAAGGTGTATTCATATAAATGGCCCACCCTGTACTGTGGCCTCCTCCTCCCCAATAGCCACCCTATTCCTCTCCAGATTTATTTTCTTTAACAGTTAGTGTGCAAAATCTGCACAGTGAATGTGAAGACACACATACGCCCAACTGCCACCGCCATAACAATTCACAAGCACAACTCTTCTTCACCATGAAAAACACTTGTCGACCGCCATCTGTAAGGAAACAGAAGAGAGACAACACAAAAAAAGAGGTACCAATTTACATGCATTACCACATACCATAACAGATATAAAATACTACCCATGAAATGCACACAAAGTGACCTGTGAAAAAAGATTGTTTATATATACATACATATCATACTGAAAAAGAGAAAAAAAGTCAGACAAAAAGAGTAAGAAAGTTGCAAGGAGAAAGAACAAATAGATGTTATAACAAATCCGATGCCAAACTCCTCTTCACCATGAAAAACACCTGTGGACCGCCATCTGTAAGAAAACAGAAGAGAGACAACACAAAAAAAGAGGTACCAATTTACATGCATTACCACATACCATAACAGATATAAAATACTACCCATGAAATGCACACAAAGTGACCTGTGAAAAAAGATTGTTTATATATGCATACATATCATACTGAAAACGAGAAAAAATGTCAGACAAAAAGAGTAAGAAAGTTGCAAGGAGAAAGAACAAATAGATGTTATAACAAATCCGATGCCAAACTCCTCTTCACCATGAAAAATACTTGTCGACCGCCATCTGAAAGATAACAGAAGAGAGACAATACAAAAAAGAGATACCAACTTACATGCATTAACACATACAATAACAGATATAAAATACTACCCATGAAATGCACACAGTGACCTGTAAAAAAAAAGTTCATATATGCATACTTATTATACTGGAAAAGAGAATAAAAAACAAACAAAAAGTGCAAGAAAGTTGCAAGGAGACAGAGCAAACACATGGTATGTGATAACAAATCCCATGCCCAACTCTTCATCAACATAAAAAATATTTCTCGAGCTCCATCTGGAAGACAAAATAGAGACAACACAGAAAAAGAGAAAACGACATACATGCATTTACACATACAATGGAAGATATAAAATATTACACATTGCAAAACTAAAGGATACTACAGGGTGGGCCATTTATATGGATACACCTGATCTATGTATACACCCCATATACAACATCATACCACCAATTTGTTTGTTCCAACAGTCTTGGAGGGATCTATCCAATGTGGGTTAGTGTCAGACCAATAGTGGTGGTTTTGTTTGTTAATTTCACCATTCACATACAATTATGTACCCATATAAATAGCCAAATTAAGGTGTATTCATATAAATGGCCCACCCTGTACTGTGGCCTCCTCCTCCCCAATAGCCACCCTATTCCTCTCCAGATTTATTTTCTTTAACAGTTAGTGTGCAAAATCTGCACAGTGAATGTGAAGACACACATACGCCCAACTGCCACCGCCATAACAATTCACAAGCACAACTCTTCTTCACCATGAAAAACACTTGTCGACCGCCATCTGTAAGGAAACAGAAGAGAGACAACACAAAAAAAGAGGTACCAATTTACATGCATTACCACATACCATAACAGATATAAAATACTACCCATGAAATGCACACAAAGTGACCTGTGAAAAAAGATTGTTTATATATGCATACATATCATACTGAAAAAGAGAAAAAAAGTCAGACAAAAAGAGTAAGAAAGTTGCAAGGAGAAAGAACAAATAGATGTTATAACAAATCCGATGCCAAACTCCTCTTCACCATGAAAAACACCTGTGGACCGCCATCTGTAAGAAAACAGAAGAGAGACAACACAAAAAAAGAGGTACCAATTTACATGCATTACCACATACCATAACAGATATAAAATACTACCCATGAAATGCACACAAAGTGACCTGTGAAAAAAGATTGTTTATATATGCATACATATCATACTGAAAACGAGAAAAAATGTCAGACAAAAAGAGTAAGAAAGTTGCAAGGAGAAAGAACAAATAGATGTTATAACAAATCTGATGCCAAACTCCTCTTCACCATGAAAAATACTTGTCGACCGCCATCTGAAAGATAACAGAAAAGAGACAATACAAAAAAAGAGATACCAACTTACATGCATTAACACATACAATAACAGATATAAAATACTACCCATGAAATGCACACAGTGACCTGTAAAAAAAAAGTTCATATATGCATACTTATTATACTGGAAAAGAGAATAAAAAACAAACAAAAAGTGCAAGAAAGTTGCAAGGAGACAGAGCAAACACATGGTATGTGATAACAAATCCCATTCCCAACTCTTCATCAACATAAAAAATATTTCTCGAGCTCCATCTGGAAGACAAAATAGAGACAACACAGAAAAAGAGAAAACGACATACATGCATTTACACATACAATGGAAGATATAAAATATTACACATTGCAAAACTAAAGGATACTACAGGGTGGGCCATTTATATGGATACACCTGATCTATGTATACACCCCATATACAACATCATACCACCAATTTTTTTGTTCCAACAGTCTTGGAGGGATCTATCCAATGTGGGTTAGTGTCAGACCAATAGTGGTGGTTTTGTTTGTTAATTTCACCATTCACATACAATTATGTACCCATATAAATAGCCAAATTAAGGTGTATTCATATAAATGGCCCACCCTGTACTGTGGCCTCCTCCTCCCCAATAGCCACCCTATTCCTCTCCAGATTTATTTTCTTTAACAGTTAGTGTGCAAAATCTGCACAGTGAATGTGAAGACACACATACGCCCAACTGCCACCGCCATAACAATTCACAAGCACAACTCTTCTTCACCATGAAAAACACTTGTCGACCGCCATCTGTAAGGAAACAGAAGAGAGACAACACAAAAAAAGAGGTACCAATTTACATGCATTACCACATACCATAACAGATATAAAATACTACCCATGAAATGCACACAAAGTGACCTGTGAAAAAAGATTGTTTATATATACATACATATCATACTGAAAAAGAGAAAAAAAGTCAGACAAAAAGAGTAAGAAAGTTGCAAGGAGAAAGAACAAATAGATGTTATAACAAATCCGATGCCAAACTCCTCTTCACCATGAAAAACACCTGTGGACCGCCATCTGTAAGAAAACAGAAGAGAGACAACACAAAAAAAGAGGTACCAATTTACATGCATTACCACATACCATAACAGATATAAAATACTACCCATGAAATGCACACAAAGTGACCTGTGAAAAAAGATTGTTTATATATGCATACATATCATACTGAAAACGAGAAAAAATGTCAGACAAAAAGAGTAAGAAAGTTGCAAGGAGAAAGAACAAATAGATGTTATAACAAATCTGATGCCAAACTCCTCTTCACCATGAAAAATACTTGTCGACCGCCATCTGAAAGATAACAGAAAAGAGACAATACAAAAAAAGAGATACCAACTTACATGCATTAACACATACAATAACAGATATAAAATACTACCCATGAAATGCACACAGTGACCTGTAAAAAAAAAGTTCATATATGCATACTTATTATACTGGAAAAGAGAATAAAAAACAAACAAAAAGTGCAAGAAAGTTGCAAGGAGACAGAGCAAACACATGGTATGTGATAACAAATCCCATTCCCAACTCTTCATCAACATAAAAAATATTTCTCGAGCTCCATCTGGAAGACAAAATAGAGACAACACAGAAAAAGAGAAAACGACATACATGCATTTACACATACAATGGAAGATATAAAATATTACACATTGCAAAACTAAAGGATACTACAGGGTGGGCCATTTATATGGATACACCTGATCTATGTATACACCCCATATACAACATCATACCACCAATTTTTTTGTTCCAACAGTCTTGGAGGGATCTATCCAATGTGGGGTAGTGTCAGACCAATAGTGGTGGTTTTGTTTGTTAATTTCACCATTCACATACAATTATGTACCCATATAAATAGCCAAATTAAGGTGTATTCATATAAATGGCCCACCCTGTACTGTGGCCTCCTCCTCCCCAATAGCCACCCTATTCCTCTCCAAATTTATTTTCTTTAACAGTTAGTGTGCAAAATCTGCACAGTGAATGTGAAGACACACATACGCCCAACTGCCACCGCCATAACAATTCACAAGCACAACTCTTCTTCACCATGAAAAACACCTGTCGACCGCCATCTGTAAGAAAACAGAAGAGAGACAACACAAAAAAAGAGGTACGAATTTACATGCATTACCACATACCATAACAGATATAAAATACTACCCATGAAATGCACACAAAGTGACCTGTGAAAAAAGATTGTTTATATATGCATACATATCATACTGAAAAAGAGAAAAAATGTCAGACAAAAAGAGTAAGAAAGTTGCAAGGAGAAAGAACAAATAGATGTTATAACAAATCCGATGCCAAACTCCTCTTCACCATGAAAAACACCTGTCGACCGCCATCTGTAAGAAAACAGAAGAGAGACAACACAAAAAAAGAGGTACCAATTTACATGCATTACCACATACCATAACAGATATAAAATACTACCCATGAAATGCACACAAAGTGACCTGTGAAAAAAGATTGTTTATATATGCATACATATCATACTGAAAAAGAGAAAAAATGTCAGACAAAAAGAGTAAGAAAGTTGCAAGGAGAAAGAACAAATAGATGTTATAACAAATCTGATGCCAAACTCCTCTTCACCATGAAAAATACTTGTCGACCGCCATCTGAAAGATAACAGAAAAGAGACAATACAAAAAAAGAGGAACCAACTTACATATATTAACACATACAATAACAGATATAAAATACTACCCATGAAATGCACACAGTGACCTGTAAAAAAAAAGTTCATATATGCATACTTATTATACTGGAAAAGAGAATAAAAAACAAACAAAAAGTGCAAGAAAGTTGCAAGGAGACAGAGCAAACACATGGTATGTGATAACAAATCCCATGCCCAACTCTTCATCAACATAAAAAATATTTCTCGAGCTCCATCTGGAAGACAAAATAGAGACAACACAGAAAAAGAGAAAACGACATACATGCATTTACACATACAATGGAAGATATAAAATATTACACATTGCAAAACTAAAGGATACTACAGGGTGGGCCATTTATATGGATACACCTGATCTATGTATACACCCCATATACAACATCATACCACCAATTTTTTGGTTCCAACAGTCTTGGAGGGATCTATCCAATGTGGGTTAGTGTCAGACCAATAGTGGTGGTTTTGTTTGTTAATTTCACCATTCACATACAATTATGTACCCATATAAATAGCCAAATTAAGGTGTATTCATATAAATGGCCCAACCTGTACTGTGGCCTCCTCCTCCCCAATAGCCACCCTATTCCTCTCCAGATTTATTTTCTTTAACAGTTAGTGTGCAAAATCTGCACAGTGAATGTGAAGACACACATACGCCCAACTGCCACCGCCATAACAATTCACAAGCACAACTCTTCTTCACCATGAAAAACACCTGTCGACCGCCATCTGTAAGAAAACAGAAGAGAGACAACACAAAAAAAGAGGTACCAATTTACATGCATTACCACATACCATAACAGATATGAACTACTACCCATGAAATGCACACAAAGTGACCTGTGAAAAAAGATTGTTTATATATACATACATATCATACTGAAAAAGAGAAAAAAAGTCAGACAAAAAGAGTAAGAAAGTTGCAAGGAGAAAGAACAAATAGATGTTATAACAAATCCGATGCCAAACTCCTCTTCACCATGAAAAATACTTGTCGACCGCCATCTGAAAGATAACAGAAGAGAGACAATACAAAAAAGAGATACCAACTTACATGCATTAACACATACAATAACAGATATAAAATACTACCCATGAAATGCACACAGTGCCCTGTAAAAAAAAAGTTCATAAATGCATACTTATTATACTGGAAAAGAGAATAAAAAACAAACAAAAAGTGCAAGAAAGTTGCAAGGAGACAGAGCAAACACATGGTATGTGATAACAAATCCCATGCCCAACTCTTCATCAACATAAAAAATATTTCTCGAGCTCCATCTGGAAGACAAAATAGAGACAACACAGAAAAAGAGAAAACGACATACATGCATTTACACATACAATGGAAGATATAAAATATTACACATTGCAAAACTAAAGGATACTACAGGGTGGGCCATTTATATGGATACACCTGATCTATGTATACACCCCATATACAACATCATACCACCAATTTTTTTGTTCCAACAGTCTTGGAGGGATATATCCAATGTGGGTTAGTGTCAGACCAATAGTGGTGGTTTTGTTTGTTAATTTCACCATTCACATACAATTATGTACCCATATAAATAGCCAAATTAAGGTGTATTCATATAAATGGCCCACCCTGTACTGTGGCCTCCTCCTCCCCAATAGCCACCCTATTCCTCTCCAGATTTATTTTCTTTAACAGTTAGTGTGCAAAATCTGCACAGTGAATATGAAGACACACATACGCCCAACTGCCACCGCCATAACAATTCACAAGCACAACTCTTCTTCACCATGAAAAACACTTGTCGACCGCCATCTGTAAGGAAACAGAAGAGAGACAACACAAAAAAAGAGGTACCAATTTACATGCATTACCACATACCATAACAGATATAAAATACTACCCATGAAATGCACACAAAGTGACCTGTGAAAAAAGATTGTTTATATATACATACATATTATACTGAAAAAGAGAAAAAAAGTCAGACAAAAAGAGTAAGAAAGTTGCAAGGAGAAAGAACAAATAGATGTTATAACAAATCCGATGCCAAACTCCTCTTCACCATGAAAAACACCTGTGGACCGCCATCTGTAAGAAAACAGAAGAGAGACAACACAAAAAAAGAGGTACCAATTTACATGCATTACCACATACCATAACAGATATAAAATACTACCCATGAAATGCACACAAAGTGACCTGTGAAAAAAGATTGTTTATATATACATACATATCATACTGAAAAAGAGAAAAAAAGTCAGACAAAAAGAGTAAGAAAGTTGCAAGGAGAAAGAACAAATAGATGTTATAACAAATCCGATGCCAAACTCCTCTTCACCATGAAAAACACCTGTGGACCGCCATCTGTAAGAAAACAGAAGAGAGACAACACAAAAAAAGAGGTACCAATTTACATGCATTACCACATACCATAACAGATATAAAATACTACCCATGAAATGCACACAAAGTGACCTGTGAAAAAAGATTGTTTATATATGCATACATATCATACTGAAAACGAGAAAAAATGTCAGACAAAAAGAGTAAGAAAGTTGCAAGGAGAAAGAACAAATAGATGTTATAACAAATCTGATGCCAAACTCCTCTTCACCATGAAAAATACTTGTCGACCGCCATCTGAAAGATAACAGAAAAGAGACAATACAAAAAAAGAGATACCAACTTACATGCATTAACACATACAATAACAGATATAAAATACTACCCATGAAATGCACACAGTGACCTGTAAAAAAAAAGTTCATATATGCATACTTATTATACTGGAAAAGAGAATAAAAAACAAACAAAAAGTGCAAGAAAGTTGCAAGGAGACAGAGCAAACACATGGTATGTGATAACAAATCCCATTCCCAACTCTTCATCAACATAAAAAATATTTCTCGAGCTCCATCTGGAAGACAAAATAGAGACAACACAGAAAAAGAGAAAACGACATACATGCATTTACACATACAATGGAAGATATAAAATATTACACATTGCAAAACTAAAGGATACTACAGGGTGGGCCATTTATATGGATACACCTGATCTATGTATACACCCCATATACAACATCATACCACCAATTTTTTTGTTCCAACAGTCTTGGAGGGATCTATCCAATGTGGGTTAGTGTCAGACCAATAGTGGTGGTTTTGTTTGTTAATTTCACCATTCACATACAATTATGTACCCATATAAATAGCCAAATTAAGGTGTATTCATATAAATGGCCCACCCTGTACTGTGGCCTCCTCCTCCCCAATAGCCACCCTATTCCTCTCCAGATTTATTTTCTTTAACAGTTAGTGTGCAAAATCTGCACAGTGAATGTGAAGACACACATACGCCCAACTGCCACCGCCATAACAATTCACAAGCACAACTCTTCTTCACCATGAAAAACACTTGTCGACCGCCATCTGTAAGGAAACAGAAGAGAGACAACACAAAAAAAGAGGTACCAATTTACATGCATTACCACATACCATAACAGATATAAAATACTACCCATGAAATGCACACAAAGTGACCTGTGAAAAAAGATTGTTTATATATACATACATATCATACTGAAAAAGAGAAAAAAAGTCAGACAAAAAGAGTAAGAAAGTTGCAAGGAGAAAGAACAAATAGATGTTATAACAAATCCGATGCCAAACTCCTCTTCACCATGAAAAACACCTGTGGACCGCCATCTGTAAGAAAACAGAAGAGAGACAACACAAAAAAAGAGGTACCAATTTACATGCATTACCACATACCATAACAGATATAAAATACTACCCATGAAATGCACACAAAGTGACCTGTGAAAAAAGATTGTTTATATATGCATACATATCATACTGAAAACGAGAAAAAATGTCAGACAAAAAGAGTAAGAAAGTTGCAAGGAGAAAGAACAAATAGATGTTATAACAAATCTGATGCCAAACTCCTCTTCACCATGAAAAATACTTGTCGACCGCCATCTGAAAGATAACAGAAAAGAGACAATACAAAAAAAGAGATACCAACTTACATGCATTAACACATACAATAACAGATATAAAATACTACCCATGAAATGCACACAGTGACCTGTAAAAAAAAAGTTCATATATGCATACTTATTATACTGGAAAAGAGAATAAAAAACAAACAAAAAGTGCAAGAAAGTTGCAAGGAGACAGAGCAAACACATGGTATGTGATAACAAATCCCATTCCCAACTCTTCATCAACATAAAAAATATTTCTCGAGCTCCATCTGGAAGACAAAATAGAGACAACACAGAAAAAGAGAAAACGACATACATGCATTTACACATACAATGGAAGATATAAAATATTACACATTGCAAAACTAAAGGATACTACAGGGTGGGCCATTTATATGGATACACCTGATCTATGTATACACCCCATATACAACATCATACCACCAATTTTTTTGTTCCAACAGTCTTGGAGGGATCTATCCAATGTGGGGTAGTGTCAGACCAATAGTGGTGGTTTTGTTTGTTAATTTCACCATTCACATACAATTATGTACCCATATAAATAGCCAAATTAAGGTGTATTCATATAAATGGCCCACCCTGTACTGTGGCCTCCTCCTCCCCAATAGCCACCCTATTCCTCTCCAAATTTATTTTCTTTAACAGTTAGTGTGCAAAATCTGCACAGTGAATGTGAAGACACACATACGCCCAACTGCCACCGCCATAACAATTCACAAGCACAACTCTTCTTCACCATGAAAAACACCTGTCGACCGCCATCTGTAAGAAAACAGAAGAGAGACAACACAAAAAAAGAGGTACGAATTTACATGCATTACCACATACCATAACAGATATAAAATACTACCCATGAAATGCACACAAAGTGACCTGTGAAAAAAGATTGTTTATATATGCATACATATCATACTGAAAAAGAGAAAAAATGTCAGACAAAAAGAGTAAGAAAGTTGCAAGGAGAAAGAACAAATAGATGTTATAACAAATCCGATGCCAAACTCCTCTTCACCATGAAAAACACCTGTCGACCGCCATCTGTAAGAAAACAGAAGAGAGACAACACAAAAAAAGAGGTACCAATTTACATGCATTACCACATACCATAACAGATATAAAATACTACCCATGAAATGCACACAAAGTGACCTGTGAAAAAAGATTGTTTATATATGCATACATATCATACTGAAAAAGAGAAAAAATGTCAGACAAAAAGAGTAAGAAAGTTGCAAGGAGAAAGAACAAATAGATGTTATAACAAATCTGATGCCAAACTCCTCTTCACCATGAAAAATACTTGTCGACCGCCATCTGAAAGATAACAGAAAAGAGACAATACAAAAAAGAGGAACCAACTTACATATATTAACACATACAATAACAGATATAAAATACTACCCATGAAATGCACACAGTGACCTGTAAAAAAAAAGTTCATATATGCATACTTATTATACTGGAAAAGAGAATAAAAAACAAACAAAAAGTGCAAGAAAGTTGCAAGGAGACAGAGCAAACACATGGTATGTGATAACAAATCCCATGCCCAACTCTTCATCAACATAAAAAATATTTCTCGAGCTCCATCTGGAAGACAAAATAGAGACAACACAGAAAAAGAGAAAACGACATACATGCATTTACACATACAATGGAAGATATAAAATATTACACATTGCAAAACTAAAGGATACTACAGGGTGGGCCATTTATATGGATACACCTGATCTATGTATACACCCCATATACAACATCATACCACCAATTTTTTGGTTCCAACAGTCTTGGAGGGATCTATCCAATGTGGGTTAGTGTCAGACCAATAGTGGTGGTTTTGTTTGTTAATTTCACCATTCACATACAATTATGTACCCATATAAATAGCCAAATTAAGGTGTATTCATATAAATGGCCCAACCTGTACTGTGGCCTCCTCCTCCCCAATAGCCACCCTATTCCTCTCCAGATTTATTTTCTTTAACAGTTAGTGTGCAAAATCTGCACAGTGAATGTGAAGACACACATACGCCCAACTGCCACCGCCATAACAATTCACAAGCACAACTCTTCTTCACCATGAAAAACACCTGTCGACCGCCATCTGTAAGAAAACAGAAGAGAGACAACACAAAAAAAGAGGTACCAATTTACATGCATTACCACATACCATAACAGATATGAACTACTACCCATGAAATGCACACAAAGTGACCTGTGAAAAAAGATTGTTTATATATACATACATATCATACTGAAAAAGAGAAAAAAAGTCAGACAAAAAGAGTAAGAAAGTTGCAAGGAGAAAGAACAAATAGATGTTATAACAAATCCGATGCCAAACTCCTCTTCACCATGAAAAATACTTGTCGACCGCCATCTGAAAGATAACAGAAGAGAGACAATACAAAAAAGAGATACCAACTTACATGCATTAACACATACAATAACAGATATAAAATACTACCCATGAAATGCACACAGTGCCCTGTAAAAAAAAAGTTCATAAATGCATACTTATTATACTGGAAAAGAGAATAAAAAACAAACAAAAAGTGCAAGAAAGTTGCAAGGAGACAGAGCAAACACATGGTATGTGATAACAAATCCCATGCCCAACTCTTCATCAACATAAAAAATATTTCTCGAGCTCCATCTGGAAGACAAAATAGAGACAACACAGAAAAAGAGAAAACGACATACATGCATTTACACATACAATGGAAGATATAAAATATTACACATTGCAAAACTAAAGGATACTACAGGGTGGGCCATTTATATGGATACACCTGATCTATGTATACACCCCATATACAACATCATACCACCAATTTTTTTGTTCCAACAGTCTTGGAGGGATATATCCAATGTGGGTTAGTGTCAGACCAATAGTGGTGGTTTTGTTTGTTAATTTCACCATTCACATACAATTATGTACCCATATAAATAGCCAAATTAAGGTGTATTCATATAAATGGCCCACCCTGTACTGTGGCCTCCTCCTCCCCAATAGCCACCCTATTCCTCTCCAGATTTATTTTCTTTAACAGTTAGTGTGCAAAATCTGCACAGTGAATATGAAGACACACATACGCCCAACTGCCACCGCCATAACAATTCACAAGCACAACTCTTCTTCACCATGAAAAACACTTGTCGACCGCCATCTGTAAGGAAACAGAAGAGAGACAACACAAAAAAAGAGGTACCAATTTACATGCATTACCACATACCATAACAGATATAAAATACTACCCATGAAATGCACACAAAGTGACCTGTGAAAAAAGATTGTTTATATATACATACATATTATACTGAAAAAGAGAAAAAAAGTCAGACAAAAAGAGTAAGAAAGTTGCAAGGAGAAAGAACAAATAGATGTTATAACAAATCCGATGCCAAACTCCTCTTCACCATGAAAAACACCTGTGGACCGCCATCTGTAAGAAAACAGAAGAGAGACAACACAAAAAAAGAGGTACCAATTTACATGCATTACCACATACCATAACAGATATAAAATACTACCCATGAAATGCACACAAAGTGACCTGTGAAAAAAGATTGTTTATATATACATACATATCATACTGAAAAAGAGAAAAAAAGTCAGACAAAAAGAGTAAGAAAGTTGCAAGGAGAAAGAACAAATAGATGTTATAACAAATCCGATGCCAAACTCCTCTTCACCATGAAAAACACCTGTGGACCGCCATCTGTAAGAAAACAGAAGAGAGACAACACAAAAAAAAGAGGTACCAATTTACATGCATTACCACATACCATAACAGATATAAAATACTACCCATGAAATGCACACAAAGTGACCTGTGAAAAAAGATTGTTTATATATACATACATATCATACTGAAAAAGAGAAAAAAAGTCAGACAAAAAGAGTAAGAAAGTTGCAAGGAGAAAGAACAAATAGATGTTATAACAAATCCGATGCCAAACTCCTCTTCACCATGAAAAATACTTGTCGACCGCCATCTGAAAGATAACAGAAGAGAGACAATACAAAAAAGAGATACCAACTTACATGCATTAACACATACAATAACAGATATAAAATACTACCCATGAAATGCACACAAAGTGACCTGTGAAAAAAGATTGTTTATATATGCATACATATCATACTGAAAAAGAGAAAAAATGTCAGACAAAAAGAGTAAGAAAGTTGCAAGGAGAAAGAACAAATAAATGTTATAACAAATCTGATGCCAAACTCCTCTTCACCATGAAAAATACTTGTCGACCGCCATCTGAAAGATAACAGAAAAGAGACAATACAAAAACAGAGATACCAACTTACATGCATTAACACATACAATAACAGATATAAAATACTACCCATGAAATGCACACAGTGACCTGTAAAAAAAAAGTTCATATATGCATACTTATTATACTGGAAAAGAGAATAAAAAACAAACAAAAAGTGCAAGAAAGTTGCAAGGAGACAGAGCAAACACATGGTATGTGATAACAAATCCCATGCCCAACTCTTCATCAACATAAAAAATATTTCTCGAGCTCCATCTGGAAGACAAAATAGAGACAACACAGAAAAAGAGAAAACGACATACATGCATTTACACATACAATGGAAGATATAAAATATTACACATTGCAAAACTAAAGGATACTACAGGGTGGGCCATTTATATGGATACACCTGATCTATGTATACACCCCATATACAACATCATACCACCAATTTTTTTGTTCCAACAGTCTTGGAGGGATCTATCCAATGTGGGTTAGTGTCAGACCAATAGTGGTGGTTTTGTTTGTTAATTTCACCATTCACATACAATTATGTACCCATATAAATAGCCAAATTAAGGTGTATTCATATAAATGGCCCACCCTGTACTGTGGCCTCCTCCTCCCCAATAGCCACCCTATTCCTCTCCAGATTTATTTTCTTTAACAGTTAGTGTGCAAAATCTGCACAGTGAATATGAAGACACACATACGCCCAACTGCCACCGCCATAACAATTCACAAGCACAACTCTTCTTCACCATGAAAAACACTTGTCGACCGCCATCTGTAAGGAAACAGAAGAGAGACAACACAAAAAAAGAGGTACCAATTTACATGCATTACCACATACCATAACAGATATAAAATACTACCCATGAAATGCACACAAAGTGACCTGTGAAAAAAGATTGTTTATATATACATACATATCATACTGAAAAAGAGAAAAAAAGTCAGACAAAAAGAGTAAGAAAGTTGCAAGGAGAAAGAACAAATAGATGTTATAACAAATCCGATGCCAAACTCCTCTTCACCATGAAAAACACCTGTGGACCGCCATCTGTAAGAAAACAGAAGAGAGACAACACAAAAAAAGAGGTACCAATTTACATGCATTACCACATACCATAACAGATATAAAATACTACCCATGAAATGCACACAAAGTGACCTGTGAAAAAAGATTGTTTATATATGCATACATATCATACTGAAAAAGAGAAAAAATGTCAGACAAAAAGAGTAAGAAAGTTGCAAGGAGAAAGAACAAATAGATGTTATAACAAATCCGATGCCAAACTCCTCTTCACCATGAAAAATACTTGTCGACCGCCATCTGAAAGATAACAGAAGAGAGAAGAGAGACAATACAAAAAAGAGATACCAACTTACATGCATTAACACATACAATAACAGATATAAAATACTACCCATGAAATGCACACAGTGACCTTTAAAAAAAAAGTTCATATATGCATACTTATTATACTGGAAAAGAGAATAAAAAACAAACAAAAAGTGCAAGAAAGTTGCAAGGAGACAGAGCAAACACATGGTATGTGATAACAAATCCCATGCCCAACTCTTCATCAACATAAAAAATATTTCTCGAGCTCCATCTGGAAGACAAAATAGAGACAACACAGAAAAAGAGAAAACAACATACATGCATTTACACATACAATGGAAGATATAAAATATTACACATTGCAAAACTAAAGCATACTACAGGGTGGGCCATTTATATGGATACACCTGATCTATGTATACACCCCATATACAACATCATACCACCAATTTTTTTGTTCCAACAGTCTTGGAGGGATCTATCCAATGTGGGTTAGTGTCAGACCAATAGTGGTGGTTTTGTTTGTTAATTTCACCATTCACGTACAATTATGTACCCATATAAATAGCCAAATTAAGGTGTATTCATATAAATGGCCCACCCTGTACTGTGGCCTCCTCCTCCCCAATAGCCACCCTATTCCTCTCCAGATTTATTTTCTTTAACAGTTAGTGTGCAAAATCTGCACAGTGAATATGAAGACACACATATGCCCAACTGCCACCGCCATAACAATTCACAAGCACAACTCTTCTTCACCATGAAAAACACTTGTCGACCGCCATCTGTAAGGAAACAGAAGAGAGACAACACAAAAAAAGAGGTACCAATTTACATGCATTACCACATACCATAACAGATATAAAATACTACCCATGAAATGCACACAAAGTGACCTGTGAAAAAAGATTGTTTATATATACATACATATCATACTGAAAAAGAGAAAAAAAGTCAGACAAAAAGAGTAAGAAAGTTGCAAGGAGAAAGAACAAATAGATGTTATAACAAATCCGATGCCAAACTCCTCTTCACCATGAAAAACACCTGTGGACCGCCATCTGTAAGAAAACAGAAGAGAGACAACACAAAAAAAGAGGTACCAATTTACATGCATTACCACATACCATAACAGATATAAAATACTACCCATGAAATGCACACAAAGTGACCTGTGAAAAAAGATTGTTTATATATGCATACATATCATACTGAAAAAGAGAAAAAAAGTCAGACAAAAAGAGTAAGAAAGTTGCAAGGAGAAAGAACAAATAGATGTTATAACAAATCCGATGCCAAACTCCTCTTCACCATGAAAAACACCTGTCGACCGCCATCTGTAAGAAAACAGAAGAGAGACAACACAAAAAAAGAGGTACCAATTTACATGCATTACCACATACCATAACAGATATAAAATACTACCCGTGAAATGCACACAAAGTGACCTGTGAAAAAAGATTGTTTATATATGCATACATATCATACTGAAAAAGAGAAAAAATGTCAGACAAAAAGAGTAAGAAAGTTGCAAGGAGAAAGAACAAATAGATGTTATAACAAATCTGATGCCAAACTCCTCTTCACCATGAAAATACTTGTCGACCGCCATCTGAAAGATAACAAAAAAGAGACAATACAAAAAAAGAGATACCAACTTACATATATTAACACATACAATAACAGATATAAAATACTACCCATGAAATGCACACAGTGACCTGTAAAAAAAAAAGTTCATATATGCATACTTATTATACTGGAAAAGAGAATAAAAAACAAACAAAAAGTGCAAGAAAGTTGCAAGGAGACAGAGCAAACACATGGTATGTGATAACAAATCCCATGCCCAACTCTTCATCAACATAAAAAATATTTCTCGAGCTCCATCTGGAAGACAAAATAGAGACAACACAGAAAAAGAGAAAACGACATACATGCATTTACACATACAATGGAAGATATAAAATATTACACATTGCAAAACTAAAGGATACTACAGGGTGGGCCATTTATATGGATACACCTGATCTATGTATACACCCCATATACAACATCATACCACCAATTTGTTTGTTCCAACAGTCTTGGAGGGATCTATCCAATGTGGGTTAGTGTCAGACCAATAGTGGTGGTTTTGTTTGTTAATTTCACCATTCACATACAATTATGTACCCATATAAATAGCCAAATTAAGGTGTATTCATATAAATGGCCCACCCTGTACTGTGGCCTCCTCCTCCCCAATAGCCACCCTATTCCTCTCCAGATTTATTTTCTACAACAGTTAGTGTGCAAAATCTGCACAGTGAATATGAAGACACACATACGCCCAACTGCCACCACCATAACAATTCACAAGCACAACTCTTCTTCACCATGAAAAACACTTGTCAACCGCCATCTGTAAGGAAACAGAAGAGAGACAACACAAAAAAAGAGGTACCAATTTACATGCATTACCACATACCATAACAGATATAAAATACTACCCATGAAATGCACACAAAGTGACCTGTGAAAAAAGATTGTTTATATATACATACATATCATACTGAAAAAGAGAAAAAAAGTCAGACAAAAAGAGTAAGAAAGTTGCAAGGAGAAAGAACAAATAGATGTTATAACAAATCCGATGCCAAACTCCTCTTCACCATGAAAAACACCTGTGGACCGCCATCTGTAAGAAAACAGAAGAGAGACAACACAAAAAAAGAGGTACCAATTTACATGCATTACCACATACCATAACAGATATAAAATACTACCCATGAAATGCACACAAAGTGACCTGTGAAAAAAGATTGTTTATATATGCATACATATCATACTGAAAACGAGAAAAAATGTCAGACAAAAAGAGTAAGAAAGTTGCAAGGAGAAAGAACAAATAGATGTTATAACAAATCCGATGCCAAACTCCTCTTCACCATGAAAAATACTTGTCGACCGCCATCTGAAAGATAACAGAAGAGAGACAATACAAAAAAGAGATACCAACTTACATGCATTAACACATACAATAACAGATATAAAATACTACCTATGAAATGCACACAGTGACCTGTAAAAAAAAAGTTCATATATGCATACTTATTATACTGGAAAAGAGAATAAAAAACAAACAAAAAGTGCAAGAAAGTTGCAAGGAGACAGAGCAAACACATGGTATGTGATAACAAATCCCATGCCCAACTCTTCATCAACATAAAAAATATTTCTCGAGCTCCATCTGGAAGACAAAATAGAGACAACACAGAAAAAGAGAAAACAACATACATGCATTTACACATACAATGGAAGATATAAAATATTACACATTGCAAAACTAAAGGATACTACAGGGTGGGCCATTTATATGGATACACCTGATCTATGTATACACCCCATATACAACATCATACCACCAATTTTTTTGTTCCAACAGTCTTGGAGGGATCTATCAAATGTGGGTTAGTGTCAGACCAATAGTGGTGGTTTTGTTTGTTAATTTCACCATTCACATACAATTATGTACCCATATAAATAGCCAAATTAAGGTGTATTCATATAAATGGCCCACCCTGTACTGTGGCCTCCTCCTCCCCAATAGCCACCCTATTCCTCTCCAGATTTATTTTCTTTAACAGTTAGTGTGCAAAATCTGCACAGTGAATGCGAAGACACACATATGCCCAACTGCCACCGCCATAACAATTCACAAGCACAACTCTTCTTCACCATGAAAAACACCTGTCGACCGCCATCTGTAAGGAAACAGAAGAGAGACAACACAAAAAAGAGGTACCAATTTACATGCATTACCACATACCATAACAGATATAAAATACTACCCATGAAATGCACACAAAGTGACCTGTGAAAAAAGATTGTTTATATATGCATACATATCATACTGAAAAAGAGAAAAAATGTCAGACAAAAAGAGTAAGAAAGTTGCAAGGAGAAAGAACAAATAGATGTTATAACAAATCCGATGCCAAACTCCTCTTCACCATGAAAAATACTTGTCGACCGCCATCTGAAAGATAACAGAAGAGAGACAATACAAAAAAGAGATACCAACTTACATGCATTAACACATACAATAACAGATATAAAATACTACCCATGAAATGCACACAGTGACCTGTAAAAAAAAAGTTCATATATGCATACTTATTATACTGGAAAAGAGAATAAAAAACAATCAAAAAGTTCAAGAAAGTTGCAAGGAGACAGAGCAAACACATGGTATGTGATAACAAATCCAATGCCCAACTCTTCATCAACATAAAAAATATTTCTTGAGCTCCATCTGGAAGACAAAATAGAGACAACATAGAAAAAGAGAAAACAACATACATGCATTTACACATACAATGGAAGATATAAAATATTACACATTGCAAAACTAAAGGATACTACAGGGTGGGCCATTTATATGGATACACCTGATCTATGTATACACCCCATATACAACATCATACCACCAATTTTTTTGTTCCAACAGTCTTGGAGGGATCTATCCAATGTGGGTTAGTGTCAGACCAATAGTGGTGGTTTTGTTTGTTAATTTCACCATTCACATACAATTATGTACCCATATAAATAGCCAAATTAAGGTGTATTCATATAAATGGCCCACCCTGTACTGTGGCCTCCTCCTCCCCAATAGCCACCCTATTCCTCTCCAGATTTATTTTCTTTAACAGTTAGTGTGCAAAATCTGCACAGTGAATGTGAAGACACACATACGCCCAACTGCCACCGCCATAACAATTCACAAGCACAACTCTTCTTCACCATGAAAAACACTTGTCGACCGCCATCTGTAAGGAAACAGAAGAGAGACAACACAAAAAAAGAGGTACCAATTTACATGCATTACCACATACCATAACAGATATAAAATACTACCCATGAAATGCACACAAAGTGACCTGTGAAAAAAGATTGTTTATATATACATACATATCATACTGAAAAAGAGAAAAAAAGTCAGACAAAAAGAGTAAGAAAGTTGCAAGGAGAAAGAACAAATAGATGTTATAACAAATCCGATGCCAAACTCCTCTTCACCATGAAAAACACCTGTGGACCGCCATCTGTAAGAAAACAGAAGAGAGACAACACAAAAAAAGAGGTACCAATTTACATGCATTACCACATACCATAACAGATATAAAATACTACCCATGAAATGCACACAAAGTGACCTGTGAAAAAAGATTGTTTATATATGCATACATATCATACTGAAAACGAGAAAAAATGTCAGACAAAAAGAGTAAGAAAGTTGCAAGGAGAAAGAACAAATAGATGTTATAACAAATCCGATGCCAAACTCCTCTTCACCATGAAAAATACTTGTCGACCGCCATCTGAAAGATAACAGAAGAGAGACAATACAAAAAAAGAGATACCAACTTACATGCATTAACACATACAATAACAGATATAAAATACTACCCATGAAATGCACACAGTGACCTGTAAAAAAAAAGTTCATATATGCATACTTATTATACTGGAAAAGAGAATAAAAAACAAACAAAAAGTGCAAGAAAGTTGCAAGGAGACAGAGCAAACACATGGTATGTGATAACAAATCCCATGCCCAACTCTTCATCAACATAAAAAATATTTCTCGAGCTCCATCTGGAAGACAAAATAGAGACAACACAGAAAAAGAGAAAACAACATACATGCATTTACACATACAATGGAAGATATAAAATATTACACATTGCAAAACTAAAGGATACTACAGAGTGGGCCATTTATATGGATACACCTGATCTATGTATACACCCCATATACAACATCATACCACCAATTTTTTTGTTCCAACAGTCTTGGAGGGATCTATCCAATGTGGGTTAGTGTCAGACCAATAGTGGTGGTTTTGTTTGTTAATTTCACCATTCAGATACAATTATGTACCCATATAAATAGCCAAATTAAGGTGTATTCATATAAATGGCCCACCCTGTACTGTGGCCTCCTCCTCCCCAATAGCCACCCTATTCCTCTCCAGATTTATTTTCTTTAACAGATAGTGTGCAAAATCTGCACAGTGAATATGAAGACACACATACGCCCAACTGCCACCGCCATAACAATTCACAAGCACAACTCTTCTTCACCATGAAAAACACTTGTCGACCGCCATCTGTAAGGAAACAGAAGAGAGACAACACAAAAAAAGAGGTACCAATTTACATGCATTACCACATACCATAACAGATATAAAATACTACCCATGAAATGCACACAAAGTGACCTGTGAAAAAAGATTGTTTATATATGCATACATATCATACTGAAAAAGAGAAAAAATGTCAGACAAAAAGAGTAAGAAAGTTGCAAGGAGAAAGAACAAATAGATGTTATAACAAATCTGATGCCAAACTCCTCTTCACCATGAAAAATACTTGTCGACCGCCATCTGAAAGATAACAGAAAAGAGACAATACAAAAAAAGAGATACCAACTTACATGCATTAACACATACAATAACAGATATAAAATACTACCCATGAAATGCACACAGTGACCTGTAAAAAAAAAGTTCATATATGCATACTTATTATACTGGAAAAGAGAATAAAAAACAAACAAAAAGTGCAAGAAAGTTGCAAGGAGACAGAGCAAACACATGGTATGTGATAACAAATCCCATTCCCAACTCTTCATCAACATAAAAAATATTTCTCGAGCTCCATCTGGAAGACAAAATAGAGACAACACAGAAAAAGAGAAAACGACATACATGCATTTACACATACAATGGAAGATATAAAATATTACACATTGCAAAACTAAAGGATACTACAGGGTGGGCCATTTATATGGATACACCTGATCTATGTATACACCCCATATACAACATCATACCACCAATTTTTTTGTTCCAACAGTCTTGGAGGGATCTATCCAATGTGGGGTAGTGTCAGACCAATAGTGGTGGTTTTGTTTGTTAATTTCACCATTCACATACAATTATGTACCCATATAAATAGCCAAATTAAGGTGTATTCATATAAATGGCCCACCCTGTACTGTGGCCTCCTCCTCCCCAATAGCCACCCTATTCCTCTCCAGATTTATTTTCTTTAACAGTTAGTGTGCAAAATCTGCACAGTGAATGCGAAGACACACATATGCCCAACTGCCACCGCCATAACAATTCACAAGCACAACTCTTCTTCACCATGAAAAACACCTGTCGACCGCCATCTGTAAGGAAACAGAAGAGAGACAACACAAAAAAGAGGTACCAATTTACATGCATTACCACATCCCATAACAGATATAAAATACTACCCATGAAATGCACACAAAGTGACCTGTGAAAAAAGATTGTTTATATATGCATACATATCATACTGAAAAAGAGAAAAAATGTCAGACAAAAAGAGTAAGAAAGTTGCAAGGAGAAAGAACAAATAGATGTTATAACAAATCCGATGCCAAACTCCTCTTCACCATGAAAAATACTTGTCGACCGCCATCTGAAAGATAACAGAAGAGAGACAATACAAAAAAGAGATACCAACTTACATGCATTAACACATACAATAACAGATATAAAATACTACCCATGAAATGCACACAGTGACCTGTAAAAAAAAAGTTCATATATGCATACTTATTATACTGGAAAAGAGAATAAAAAACAAACAAAAAGTGCAAGAAAGTTGCAAGGAGACAGAGCAAACACATGGTATGTGATAACAAATCCCATGCCCAACTCTTCATCAACATAAAAAATATTTCTCGAGCTCCATCTGGAAGACAAAATAGAGACAACACAGAAAAAGAGAAAACAACATACATGCATTTACACATACAATGGAAGATATAAAATATTACACATTGCAAAACTAAAGGATACTACAGGGTGGGCCATTTATATGGATACACCTGATCTATGTATACACCCCATATACAACATCATACCACCAATTTTTTTGTTCCAACAGTCTTGGAGGGATCTATCCAATGTGGGTTAGTGTCAGACCAATAGTGGTGGTTTTGTTTGTTAATTTCACCATTCACATACAATTATGTACCCATATAAATAGCCAAATTAAGGTGTATTCATATAAATGGCCCACCCTGTACTGTGGCCTCCTCCTCCCCAATAGCCACCCTATTCCTCTCCAGATTTATTTTCTTTAACAGTTAGTGTGCAAAATCTGCACAGTGAATATGAAGACACACATACGCCCAACTGCCACCGCCATAACAATTCACAAGCACAACTCTTCTTCACCATGAAAAACACTTGTCGACCGCCATCTGTAAGGAAACAGAAGAGAGACAACACAAAAAAAGAGGTACCAATTTACATGCATTACCACATACCATAACAGATATAAAATACTACCCATGAAATGCACACAAAGTGACCTGTGAAAAAAGATTGTTTATATATGCATACATATCATACTGAAAAAGAGAAAAAATGTCAGACAAAAAGAGTAAGAAAGTTGCAAGGAGAAAGAACAAATAAATGTTATAACAAATCTGATGCCAAACTCCTCTTTACCATGAAAAATACTTGTCGACCGCCATCTGAAAGATAACAGAAAAGAGACAATACAAAAAAAGAGATACCAACTTACATGCATTAACACATACAATAACAGATATAAAATACTACCCATGAAATGCACACAGTGACCTGTAAAAAAAGATTGTTTATATATACATACATATCATACTGAAAAAGAGAAAAAAAGTCAGACAAAAAGAGTAAGAAAGTTGCAAGGAGAAAGAACAAATAGATGTTATAACAAATCCGATGCCAAACTCCTCTTCACCATGAAAAACACCTGTCGACCGCCATCTGTAAGAAAACAGAAGAGAGACAACACAAAAAAAGAGGTACCAATTTACATGCATTACCACATACCATAACAGATATAAAATACTACCCGTGAAATGCACACAAAGTGACCTGTGAAAAAAGATTGTTTATATATGCATACATATCATACTGAAAAAGAGAAAAAATGTCAGACAAAAAGAGTAAGAAAGTTGCAAGGAGAAAGAACAAATAGATGTTATAACAAATCCGATGCCAAACTCCTCTTCACCATGAAAATACTTGTCGACCGCCATCTGAAAGATAACAAAAAAGAGACAATACAAAAAAAGAGATACCAACTTACATATATTAACACATACAATAACAGATATAAAATACTACCCATGAAATGCACACAGTGACCTGTAAAAAAAAAGTTCATATATGCATACTTATTATACTGGAAAAGAGAATAAAAAACAAACAAAAAGTGCAAGAAAGTTGCAAGGAGACAGAGCAAACACATGGTATGTGATAACAAATCCCATGCCCAACTCTTCATCAACATAAAAAATATTTCTCGAGCTCCATCTGGAAGACAAAATAGAGACAACACAGAAAAAGAGAAAACGACATACATGCATTTACACATACAATGGAAGATATAAAATATTACACATTGCAAAACTAAAGGATACTACAGGGTGGGCCATTTATATGGATACACCTGATCTATGTATACACCCCATATACAACATCATACCACCAATTTGTTTGTTCCAACAGTCTTGGAGGGATCTATCCAATGTGGGTTAGTGTCAGACCAATAGTGGTGGTTTTGTTTGTTAATTTCACCATTCACATACAATTATGTACCCATATAAATAGCCAAATTAAGGTGTATTCATATAAATGGCCCACCCTGTACTGTGGCCTCCTCCTCCCCAATAGCCACCCTATTCCTCTCCAGATTTATTTTCTTTAACAGTTAGTGTGCAAAATCTGCACAGTGAATGCGAAGACACACATATGCCCAACTGCCACCGCCATAACAATTCACAAGCACAACTCTTCTTCACCATGAAAAACACCTGTCGACCGCCATCTGTAAGGAAACAGAAGAGAGACAACACAAAAAAGAGGTACCAATTTACATGCATTACCACATACCATAACAGATATAAAATACTACCCATGAAATGCACACAAAGTGACCTGTGAAAAAAGATTGTTTATATATACATACATACATATCATACTGAAAAAGAGAAAAAAAGTCAGACAAAAAGAGTAAGAAAGTTGCAAGGAGAAAGAACAAATAGATGTTATAACAAATCCGATGCCAAACTCCTCTTCACCATGAAAAACACCTGTGGACCGCCATCTGTAAGAAAACAGAAGAGAGACAACACAAAAAAAGAGGTACCAATTTACATGCATTACCACATACCATAACAGATATAAAATACTACCCATGAAATGCACACAAAGTGACCTGTGAAAAAAGATTGTTTATATATGCATACATATCATACTGAAAACGAGAAAAAATGTCAGACAAAAAGAGTAAGAAAGTTGCAAGGAGAAAGAACAAAAAGATGTTATAACAAATCCGATGCCAAACTCCTCTTCACCATGAAAAATACTTGTCGACCGCCATCTGAAAGATAACAGAAGAGAGACAATACAAAAAAGAGATACCAACTTACATGCATTAACACATACAATAACAGATATAACATACTACCCATGAAATGCACACAGTGACCTGTAAAAAAAAAGTTCATATATGCATACTTATTATACTGGAAAAGAGAATAAAAAACAAACAAAAAGTGCAAGAAAGTTGCAAGGAGACAGAGCAAACACATGGTATGTGATAACAAATCCCATGCCCAACTCTTCATCAACATAAAAAATATTTCTCGAGCTCCATCTGGAAGACAAAATAGAGACAACACAGAAAAAGAGAAAACAACATACATGCATTTACACATACAATGGAAGATATAAAATATTACACATTGCAAAACTAAAGGATACTACAGGGTGGGCCATTTATATGGATACACCTGATCTATGTATACACCCCATATACAACATCATACCACCAAATTTTTTGTTCCAACAGTCTTGGAGGGATCTATCCAATGTGGGTTAGTGTCAGACCAATAGTGGTGGTTTTGTTTGTTAATTTCACCATTCACATACAATTATGTACCCATATAAATAGCCAAATTAAGGTGTATTCATATAAATGGCCCACCCTGTACTGTGGCCTCCTCCTCCCCAATAGCCACCCTATTCCTCTCCAGATTTATTTTCTTTAACAGTTAGTGTGCAAAATCTGCACAGTGAATATGAAGACACACATACGCCCAACTGCCACCGCCATAACAATTCACAAGCACAACTCTTCTTCACCATGAAAAACACTTGTCGACCGCCATCTGTAAGGAAACAGAAGAGAGACAACACAAAAAAAGAGGTACCAATTTACATGCATTACCACATACCATAACAGATATAAAATACTACCCATGAAATGCACACAAAGTGACCTGTGAAAAAAGATTGTTTATATATGCATACATATCATACTGAAAAAGAGAAAAAATGTCAGACAAAAAGAGTAAGAAAGTTGCAAGGAGAAAGAACAAATAAATGTTATAACAAATCTGATGCCAAACTCCTCTTCACCATGAAAAATACTTGTCGACCGCCATCTGAAAGATAACAGAAAAGAGACAATACAAAAAAAGAGATAACAACTTACATGCATTAACACATACAATAACAGATATAAAATACTACCCATGAAATGCACACAGTGACCTGTAAAAAAAAAGTTCATATATGCATACTTATTATACTGGAAAAGAGAATAAAAAACAAACAAAAAGTGCAAGAAAGTTGCAAGGAGACAGAGCAAACACATGGTATGTGATAACAAATCCCATGCCCAACTCTTCATCAACATAAAAAATATTTCTCGACCTCCATCTGGAAGACAAAATAGAGACAACACAGAAAAAGAGAAAACGACATACATGCATTTACACATACAATGGAAGATATAAAATATTACACATTGCAAAACTAAAGGATACTACAGGGTGGGCCATTTATATGGATACACCTGATCTATGTATACACCCCATATACAACATCATACCACCAATTTTTTTGTTCCAACAGTCTTGGAGGGATCTATCAAATGTGGGTTAGTGTCAGACCAATAGTGGTGGTTTTGTTTGTTAATTTCACCATTCACATACAATTATGTACCCATATAAATAGCCAAATTAAGGTGTATTCATATAAATGGCCCACCCTGTACTGTGGCCTCCTCCTCCCCAATAGCCACCCTATTCCTCTCCAGATTTATTTTCTTTAACAGTTAGTGTGCAAAATCTGCACAGTGAATGCGAAGACACACATATGCCCAACTGCCACCGCCATAACAATTCACAAGCACAACTCTTCTTCACCATGAAAAACACCTGTCGACCGCCATCTGTAAGGAAACAGAAGAGAGACAACACAAAAAAGAGGTACCAATTTACATGCATTACCACATACCATAACAGATATAAAATACTACCTATGAAATGCACACAAAGTGACCTGTGAAAAAAGATTGTTTATATATGCATACATATCATACTGAAAAAGAGAAAAAATGTCAGACAAAAAGAGTAAGAAAGTTGCAAGGAGAAAGAACAAATAGATGTTATAACAAATCCGATGCCAAACTCCTCTTCACCATGAAAAATACTTGTCGACCGCCATCTGAAAGATAACAGAAGAGAGACAATACAAAAAAGAGATACCAACTTACATGCATTAACACATACAATAACAGATATAAAATACTACCCATGAAATGCACACAGTGACCTGTAAAAAAAAAGTTCATATATGCATACTTATTATACTGGAAAAGAGAATAAAAAACAAACAAAAAGTTCAAGAAAGTTGCAAGGAGACAGAGCAAACACATGGTATGTGATAACAAATCCAATGCCCAACTCTTCATCAACATAAAAAATATTTCTTGAGCTCCATCTGGAAGACAAAATAGAGACAACATAGAAAAAGAGAAAACAACATACATGCATTTACACATACAATGGAAGATATAAAATATTACACATTGCAAAACTAAAGGATACTACAGGGTGGGCCATTTATATGGATACACCTGATCTATGTATACACCCCATATACAACATCATACCACCAATTTTTTTGTTCCAACAGTCTTGGAGGGATCTATCCAATGTGGGTTAGTGTCAGACCAATAGTGGTGGTTTTGTTTGTTAATTTCACCATTCACATACAATTATGTACCCATATAAATAGCCAAATTAAGGTGTATTCATATAAATGGCCCACCCTGTACTGTGGCCTCCTCCTCCCCAATAGCCACCCTATTCCTCTCCAGATTTATTTTCTTTAACAGTTAGTGTGCAAAATCTGCACAGTGAATGTGAAGACACACATACGCCCAACTGCCACCGCCATAACAATTCACAAGCACAACTCTTCTTCACCATGAAAAACACTTGTCGACCGCCATCTGTAAGGAAACAGAAGAGAGACAACACAAAAAAAGAGGTACCAATTTACATGCATTACCACATACCATAACAGATATAAAATACTACCCATGAAATGCACACAAAGTGACCTGTGAAAAAAGATTGTTTATATATACATACATATCATACTGAAAAAGAGAAAAAAAGTCAGACAAAAAGAGTAAGAAAGTTGCAAGGAGAAAGAACAAAAAGATGTTATAACAAATCCGATGCCAAACTCCTCTTCACCATGAAAAATACTTGTCGACCGCCATCTGAAAGATAACAGAAGAGAGACAATACAAAAAAGAGATACCAACTTACATGCATTAACACATACAATAACAGATATAAAATACTACCCATGAAATGCACACAGTGACCTGTAAAAAAAAAGTTCATATATGCATACTTATTATACTGGAAAAGAGAATAAAAAACAAACAAAAAGTGCAAGAAAGTTGCAAGGAGACAGAGCAAACACATGGTATGTGATAACAAATCCCATGCCCAACTCTTCATCAACATAAAAAATATTTCTCGAGCTCCATCTGGAAGACAAAATAGAGACAACACAGAAAAAGAGAAAACAACATACATGCATTTACACATACAATGGAAGATATAAAATATTACACATTGCAAAACTAAAGGATACAACAGGGTGGGCCATTTATATGGATACACCTGATCTATGTATACACCCCATATACAACATCATACCACCAATTTTTTTGTTCCAACAGTCTTGGAGGGATCTATCCAATGTGGGTTAGTGTCAGACCAATAGTGGTGGTTTTGTTTGTTAATTTCACCATTCACATACAATTATGTACCCATATAAATAGCCAAATTAAGGTGTATTCATATAAATGGCCCACCCTGTACTGTGGCCTCCTCCTCCCCAATAGCCACCCTATTCCTCTCCAGATTTATTTTCTTTAACAGTTAGTGTGCAAAATCTGCACAGTGAATATGAAGACACACATACGCCCAACTGCCACCGCCATAACAATTCACAAGCACAACTCTTCTTCACCATGAAAAACACTTGTCGACCGCCATCTGTAAGGAAACAGAAGAGAGACAACACAAAAAAAGAGGTACCAATTTACATGCATTACCACATACCATAACAGATATAAAATACTACCCATGAAATGCACACAAAGTGACCTGTGAAAAAAGATTGTTTATATATGCATACATATCATACTGAAAAAGAGAAAAAATGTCAGACAAAAAGAGTAAGAAAGTTGCAAGGAGAAAGAACAAATAAATGTTATAACAAATCTGATGCCAAACTCCTCTTCACCATGAAAAATACTTGTCGACCGCCATCTGAAAGATAACAGAAAAGTGACAATACAAAAAAAGAGATACCAACTTACATGCATTAACACATACAATAACAGATATAAAATACTACCCATGAAATGCACACAGTGACCTGTAAAAAAAAAGTTCATATATGCATACTTATTATACTGGAAAAGAGAATAAAAAACAAACAAAAAGTGCAAGAAAGTTGCAAGGAGACAGAGCAAACACATGGTATGTGATAACAAATCCCATGCCCAACTCTTCATCAACATAAAAAATATTTCTCGACCTCCATCTGGAAGACAAAATAGAGACAACACAGAAAAAGAGAAAACGACATACATGCATTTACACATACAATGGAAGATATAAAATATTACACATTGCAAAACTAAAGGATACTACAGGGTGGGCCATTTATATGGATACACCTGATCTATGTATACACCCCATATACAACATCATACCACCAATTTTTTTGTTCCAACAGTCTTGGAGGGATCTATCCAATGTGGGTTAGTGTCAGACCAATAGTGGTGGTTTTGTTTGTTAATTTCACCATTCACATACAAGTATGTACCCATATAAATAGCCAAATTAAGGTGTATTCATATAAATGGCCCACCCTGTACTGTGGCCTCCTCCTCCCCAATAGCCACCCTATTCCTCTCCAGATTTATTTTCTTTAACAGTTAGTGTGCAAAATCTGCACAGTGAATGTGAAGACACACATATGCCCAACTGCCACCGCCATAACAATTCACAAGCACAACTCTTCTTCACCATGAAAAACACCTGTCGACCGCCATCTGTAAGAAAACAGAAGAGAGACAACACAAAAAAAGAGGTACAAATTTACATGCATTACCACATACCATAACAGATATAAAATACTACCCATGAAATGCACACAAAGTGACCTGTGAAAAAAGATTGTTTATATATGCATACATATCATACTGAAAAAGAGAAAAAATGTCAGACAAAAAGAGTAAGAAAGTTGCAAGGAGAAAGAACAAATAGATGTTATAACAAATCCGATGCCAAACTCCTCTTCACCATGAAAAATACTTGTCGACCGCCATCTGAAAGATAACAGAAGAGAGAAGAGAGACAATACAAAAAAGAGATACCAACTTACATGCATTAACACATACAATAACACACAAAGTGACCTGTGAAAAAAGATTGTTTATATATACATACATATCATACTGAAAAAGAGAAAAAAAGTCAGACAAAAAGAGTAAGAAAGTTGCAAGGAGAAAGAACAAATAGATGTTATAACAAATCCGATGCCAAACTCCTCTTCACCATGAAAAACACCTGTGGACCGCCATCTGTAAGAAAACAGAAGAGAGACAACACAAAAAAAGAGGAACCAATTTACATGCATTACCACATACCATAACAGATATAAAATACTACCCATGAAATGCACACAAAGTGACCTGTGAAAAAAGATTGTTTATATATACATACATATCATACTGAAAAAGAGAAAAAAAGTCAGACAAAAAGAGTAAGAAAGTTGCAAGGAGAAAGAACAAATAGATGTTATAACAAATCCGATGCCAAACTCCTCTTCACCATGAAAAACACCTGTCGACCGCCATCTGTAAGAAAACAGAAGAGAGACAACACAAAAAAAGAGGTACCAATTTACATGCATTACCACATACCATAACAGATATAAAATACTACCCATGAAATGCACACAAAGTGACCTGTGAAAAAAGATTGTTTATATATGCATACATATCATACTGAAAAAGAGAAAAAATGTCAGACAAAAAGAGTAAGAAAGTTGCAAGGAGAAAGAACAAATAGATGTTATAACAAATCTGATGCCAAACTCCTCTTCACCATGAAAATACTTGTCGACCGCCATCTGAAAGATAACAAAAAAGAGACAATACAAAAAAAGAGATACCAACTTACATATATTAACACATACAATAACAGATATAAAATACTACCCATGAAATGCACACAGTGACCTGTAAAAAAAAAGTTCATATATGCATACTTATTATACTGGAAAAGAGAATAAAAAACAAACAAAAAGTGCAAGAAAGTTGCAAGGAGACAGAGCAAACACATGGTATGTGATAACAAATCCCATGCCCAACTCTTCATCAACATAAAAAATATTTCTCAAGCTCTATCTGGAAGACAAAATAGAGACAACACAGAAAAAGAGAAAACAACATACATGCATTTACACATACAATGGAAGATATAAAATATTACACATTGCAAAACTAAAGGATACTACAGGGTGGGCCATTTATATGGATACACCTGATCTATGTATACACCCCATATACAACATCATACCACCAATTTTTTTGTTCCAACAGTCTTGGAGGGATCTATCCAATGTGGGTTAGTGTCAGACCAATAGTGGTGGTTTTGTTTGTTAATTTCACCATTCACATACAATTATGTACCCATATAAATAGCCAAATTAAGGTGTATTCATATAAATGGCCCACCCTGTACTGTGGCCTCCTCCTCCCCAATAGCCACCCTATTCCTCTCCAGATTTATTTTCTTTAACAGTTAGTGTGCAAAATCTGCACAGTGAATATGAAGACACACATACGCCCAACTGCCACCGCCATAACAATTCACAAGCACAACTCTTCTTCACCATGAAAAACACTTGTCGACCGCCATCTGTAAGGAAACAGAAGAGAGACAACACAAAAAAAGAGGTACCAATTTACATGCATTACCACATACCATAACAGATATAAAATACTACCCATGAAATGCACACAAAGTGACCTGTGAAAAAAGATTGTTTATATATGCATACATATCATACTGAAAAAGAGAAAAAATGTCTGACAAAAAGAGTAAGAAAGTTGCAAGGAGAAAGAACAAATAAATGTTATAACAAATCTGATGCCAAACTCCTCTTCACCATGAAAAATACTTGTCGACCGCCATCTGAAAGATAACAGAAAAGAGACAATACAAAAAAAGAGATACCAACTTACATGCATTAACACATACAATAACAGATATAAAATACTACCCATGAAATGCACACAGTGACCTGTAAAAAAAAAGTTCATATATGCATACTTATTATACTGGAAATGAGAATAAAAAACAAACAAAAAGTTCAAGAAAGTTGCAAGGAGACAGAGCAAACACATGGTATGTGATAACAAATCCCATGCCCAACTCTTCATCAACATAAAAAATATTTCTCGACCTCCATCTGGAAGACAAAATAGAGACAACACAGAAAAAGAGAAAACGACATACATGCATTTACACATACAATGGAAGATATAAAATATTACACATTGCAAAACTAAAGGATACTACAGGGTGGGCCATTTATATGGATACACCTGATCTATGTATACACCCCATATACAACATCATACCACCAATTTTTTTGTTCCAACAGTCTTGGAGGGATCTATCCAATGTGGGTTAGTGTCAGACCAATAGTGGTGGTTTTGTTTGTTAATTTCACCATTCACATACAATTATGTACCCATATAAATAGCCAAATTAAGGTGTATTCATATAAATGGCCCACCCTGTACTGTGGCCTCCTCCTCCCCAATAGCCACCCTATTCCTCTCCAGATTTATTTTCTTTAACAGTTAGTGTGCAAAATCTGCACAGTGAATGTGAAGACACACATATGCCCAACTGCCACCGCCATAACAATTCACAAGCACAACTCTTCTTCACCATGAAAAACACCTGTCGACCGCCATCTGTAAGAAAACAGAAGAGAGACAACACAAAAAAAGAGGTACCAATTTACATGCATTACCACATACCATAACAGATATAAAATACTACCCATGAAATGCACACAAAGTGACCTGTGAAAAAAGATTGTTTATATATGCATACATATCATACTGAAAACGAGAAAAAATGTCAGACAAAAAGAGTAAGAAAGTTGCAAGGAGAAAGAACAAATAGATGTTATAACAAATCCGATGCCAAACTCCTCTTCACCATGAAAAATACTTGTCGACCGCCATCTGAAAGATAACAGAAGAGAGACAATACAAAAAAGAGATACCAACTTACATGCATTAACACATACAATAACAGATATAAAATACTACCCATGAAATGCACACAGTGACCTGTAAAAAAAAAGTTCATATATGCATACTTATTATACTGGAAAAGAGAATAAAAAACAAACAAAAAGTGCAAGAAAGTTGCAAGGAGACAGAGCAAACACATGGTATGTGATAACAAATCCCATGCCCAACTCTTCATCAACATAAAAAATATTTCTCGAGCTCCATCTGGAAGACAAAATAGAGACAACACAGAAAAAGAGAAAACAACATACATGCATTTACACATACAATGGAAGATATAAAATATTACACATTGCAAAACTAAAGGATACTACAGGGTGGGCCATTTATATGGATACACCTGATCTATGTATACACCCCATATACAACATCATACCACCAATTTTTTTGTTCCAACAGTCTTGGAGGGATCTATCCAATGTGGGTTAGTGTCAGACCAATAGTGGTGGTTTTGTTTGTTAATTTCACCATTCACATACAATTATGTACCCATATAAATAGTAAAATTAAGGTGTATTCATATAAATGGCCCACCCTGTACTGTGGCCTCCTCCTCCCCAATAGCCACCCTATTCCTCTCCAGATTTATTTTCTTTAACAGTTAGTGTGCAAAATCTGCACAGTGAATATGAAGACACACATACGCCCAACTGCCACCGCCATAACAATTCACAAGCACAACTCTTCTTCACCATGAAAAACACTTGTCGACCGCCATCTGTAAGGAAACAGAAGAGAGACAACACAAAAAAAGAGGTACCAATTTACATGCATTACCACATACCATAACAGATATAAATACTACCCATGAAATGCACACAAAGTGACCTGTGAAAAAAGATTGTTTATATATGCATACATATCATACTGAAAAAGAGAAAAAAATGTCAGACAAAAAGAGTAAGAAAGTTGCAAGGAGAAAGAACAAATAAATGTTATAACAAATCTGATGCCAAACTCCTCTTCACCATGAAAAATACTTGTCGACCGCCATCTGAAAGATAACAGAAAAGAGACAATACAAAAAAAGAGATACCAACTTACATGCATTAACACATACAATAACAGATATAAAATACTACCCATGAAATGCACACAGTGACCTGTAAAAAAAAAGTTCATATATGCATACTTATTATACTGGAAAAGAGAATAAAAAACAAACAAAAAGTGCAAGAAAGTTGCAAGGAGACAGAGCAAACACATGGTATGTGATAACAAATCCCATGCCCAACTCTTCATCAACATAAAAAATATTTCTCGACCTCCATCTGGAAGACAAAATAGAGACAACACAGAAAAAGAGAAAACGACATACATGCATTTACACATACAATGGAAGATATAAAATATTACACATTGCAAAACTAAAGGATACTACAGGGTGGGCCATTTATATGGATACACCTGATCTATGTATACACCCCATATACAACATCATACCACCAATTTTTTTGTTCCAACAGTCTTGGAGGGATCTATCCAATGTGGGTTAGTGTCAGACCAATAGTGGTGGTTTTGTTTGTTAATTTCACCATTCACATACAATTATGTACCCATATAAATAGCCAAATTAAGGTGTATTCATATAAATGGCCCACCCTGTACTGTGGCCTCCTCCTCCCCAATAGCCACCCTATTCCTCTCCAGATTTATTTTCTTTAACAGTTAGTGTGCAAAATCTGCACAGTGAATGTGAAGACACACATATGCCCAACTGCCACCGCCATAACAATTCACAAGCACAACTCTTCTTCACCATGAAAAACACCTGTCGACCGCCATCTGTAAGAAAACAGAAGAGAGACAACACAAAAAAAGAGGTACCAATTTACATGCATTACCACATACCATAACAGATATAAAATACTACCCATGAAATGCACACAAAGTGACCTGTGAAAAAAGATTGTTTATATATGCATACATATCATACTGAAAAAGAGAAAAAATGTCAGACAAAAAGAGTAAGAAAGTTGCAAGGAGAAAGAACAAATAGATGTTATAACAAATCCGATGCCAAACTCCTCTTCACCATGAAAAATACTTGTCGACCGCCATCTGAAAGATAACAGAAGAGAGACAATACAAAAAAGAGATACCAACTTACATGCATTAACACATACAATAACAGATATAAAATACTACCCATGAAATGCACACAGTGACCTGTAAAAAAAAAGTTCATATATGCATACTTATTATACTGGAAAAGAGAATAAAAAACAAACAAAAAGTGCAAGAAAGTTGCAAGGAGACAGAGCAAACACATGGTATGTGATAACAAATCCCATGCCCAACTCTTCATCAACATAAAAAATATTTCTCGAGCTCCATCTGGAAGACAAAATAGAGACAACACAGAAAAAGAGAAAACAACATACATGCATTTACACATACAATGGAAGATATAAAATATTACACATTGCAAAACTAAAGGATACTACAGGGTGGGCCATTTATATGGATACACCTGATCTATGTATACACCCCATATACAACATCATACCACCAATTTTTTTGTTCCAACAGTCTTGGAGGGATCTATCCAATGTGGGTTAGTGTCAGACCAATAGTGGTGGTTTTGTTTGTTAATTTCACCATTCACATACAATTATGTACCCATATAAATAGCCAAATTAAGGTGTATTCATATAAATGGCCCACCCTGTACTGTGGCCTCCTCCTCCCCAATAGCCACCCTATTCCTCTCCAGATTTATTTTCTTTAACAGTTAGTGTGCAAAATCTGCACAGTGAATATGAAGACACACATACGCCCAACTGCCACCGCCATAACAATTCACAAGCACAACTCTTCTTCACCATGAAAAACACTTGTCGACCGCCATCTGTAAGGAAACAGAAGAGAGACAACACAAAAAAAGAGGTACCAATTTACATGCATTACCACATACCATAACAGATATAAAATACTACCCATGAAATGCACACAAAGTGACCTGTGAAAAAAGATTGTTTATATATGCATACATATCATACTGAAAAAGAGAAAAAAATGTCAGACAAAAAGAGTAAGAAAGTTGCAAGGAGAAAGAACAAATAAATGTTATAACAAATCTGATGCCAAACTCCTCTTCACCATGAAAAACACCTGTGGACCGCCATCTGTAAGAAAACAGAAGAGAGACAACACAAAAAAAGAGGTACCAATTTACATGCATTACCACATACCATAACAGATATAAAATACTACCCATGAAATGCACACAAAGTGACCTGTGAAAAAAGATTGTTTATATATGCATACATATCATACTGAAAAAGAGAAAAAATGTCAGACAAAAAGAGTAAGAAAGTTGCAAGGAGAAAGAACAAATAGATGTTATAACAAATCCGATGCCAAACTCCTCTTCACCATGAAAAATACTTGTCGACCGCCATCTGAAAGATAACAGAAAAGAGACAATACAAAAAAAGAGATACCAACTTACATGCATTAACACATACAATAACAGATATGAAATACTACCCATGAAATGCACACAGTGACCTGTAAAAAAAAGTTCATATATGCATACTTATTATACTGGAAAAGAGAATAAAAAACAAACAAAAAGTGCAAGAAAGTTGCAAGGAGACAGAGCAAACACATGGTATGTGATAACAAATCCCATGCCCAACTCTTCATCAACATAAAAAATATTTCTCGACCTCCATCTGGAAGACAAAATAGAGACAACACAGAAAAAGAGAAAACGACATACATGCATTTACACATACAATGGAAGATATAAAATATTACACATTGCAAAACTAAAGGATACTACAGGGTGGGCCATTTATATGGATACACCTGATCTATGTATACACCCCATATACAACATCATACCACCAATTTTTTTGTTCCAACAGTCTTGGAGGGATCTATCCAATGTGGGTTAGTGTCAGACCAATAGTGGTGGTTTTGTTTGTTAATTTCACCATTCACATACAATTATGTACCCATATAAATAGCCAAATTAAGGTGTATTCATATAAATGGCCCACCCTGTACTGTGGCCTCCTCCTCCCCAATAGCCACCCTATTCCTCTCCAGATTTATTTTCTTTAACAGTTAGTGTGCAAAATCTGCACAGTGAATGTGAAGACACACATATGCCCAACTGCCACCGCCATAACAATTCACAAGCACAACTCTTCTTCACCATGAAAAACACCTGTCGACCGCCATCTGTAAGAAAACAGAAGAGAGACAACACAAAAAAAGAGGTACCAATTTACATGCATTACCACATACCATAACAGATATAAAATACTACCCATGAAATGCACACAAAGTGACCTGTGAAAAAAGATTGTTTATATATGCATACATATCATACTGAAAACGAGAAAAAATGTCAGACAAAAAGAGTAAGAAAGTTGCAAGGAGAAAGAACAAATAGATGTTATAACAAATCTGATGCCAAACTCCTCTTCACCATGAAAAATACTTGTCGACCGCCATCTGAAAGATAACAGAAAAGAGACAATACAAAAAAAGAGATACCAACTTACATATATTAACACATACAATAACAGATATAAAATACTACCCATGAAATGCACACAGTGACCTGTAAAAAAAAGTTCATATATGCATACTTATTATACTGGAAAAGAGAATAAAAAACAAACAAAAAGTGCAAGAAAGTTGCAAGGAGACAGAGCAAACACATGGTATGTGATAACAAATCCCATGCCCAACTCTTCATCAACATAAAAAATATTTCTCGAGCTCCATCTGGAAGACAAAATAGAGACAACACAGAAAAAGAGAAAACGACATACATGCATTTACACATACAATGGAAGATATAAAATATTACACATTGCAAAACTAAAGGATACTACAGGGTGGGCCATTTATATGGATACACCTGATCTATGTATACACCCCATATACAACATCATACCACCAATTTTTTGGTTCCAACAGTCTTGGAGGGATCTATCCAATGTGGGTTAGTGTCAGACCAATAGTGGTGGTTTTGTTTGTTAATTTCACCATTCACATACAATTATGTACCCATATAAATAGCCAAATTAAGGTGTATTCATATAAATGGCCCACCCTGTACTGTGGCCTCCTCCTCCCCAATAGCCACCCTATTCCTCTCCAGATTTATTTTCTTTAACAGTTAGTGTGCAAAATCTGCACAGTGAATGTGAAGACACACATACGCCCAACTGCCACCGCCATAACAATTCACAAGCACAACTCTTCTTCACCATGAAAAACACCTGTCGACCGCCATCTGTAAGAAAACAGAAGAGAGACAACACAAAAAAAGAAGTACCAATTTACATGCATTACCACATACCATAACAGATATAAAATACTACCCATGAAATGCACACAAAGTGACCTGTGAAAAAAGATTGTTTATATATACATACATATCATACTGAAAAAGAGAAAAAAAGTCAGACAAAAAGAGTAAGAAAGTTGCAAGGAGAAAGAACAAATAGATGTTATAACAAATCCGATGCCAAACTCCTCTTCAACATGAAAAACACCTGTCGACCGCCATCTGTAAGAAAACAGAAGAGAGACAACACAAAAAAAGAGGTACCAATTTACATGCATTACCACATACCATAACAGATATAAAATACTACCCATGAAATGCACACAAAGTGACCTGTGAAAAAAGATTGTTTATATATGCATACATATCATACTGAAAAAGAGAAAAAATGTCAGACAAAAAGAGTAAGAAAGTTGCAAGGAGAAAGAACAAATAGATGTTATAACAAATCCGATGCCAAACTCCTCTTCACGATGAAAAATACTTGTCGACCGCCATCTGAAAGATAACAGAAAAGAGACAATACAAAAAAAGAGATTCCAACTTGCATGCATTAACACATACAATAACAGATATAAAATACTACCCATGAAATGCACACAGTGACCTGTAAAAAAAAAGTTCATATATGCATACTTATTATACTGGAAAAGAGAATAAAAAACAAACAAAAAGTGCAAGAAAGTTGCAAGGAGACAGAGCAAACACATGGTATGTGATAACAAATCCCATGCCCAACTCTTCATCAACATAAAAAATATTTCTCGAGCTCCATCTGGAAGACAAAATAGAGACAACACAGAAAAAGAGAAAACAACATACATGCATTTACACATACAATGGAAGATATAAAATATTACACATTGCAAAACTAAAGGATACTACAGGGTGGGCCATTTATATGGATACACCTGATCTATGTATACACCCTATATACAACATCATACCACCAATTTTTTTGTTCCAACAGTCTTGGAGGGATCTATCCAATGTGGGTTAGTGTCAGACCAATAGTGGTGGTTTTGTTTGTTAATTTCACCATTCACATACAATTATGTACCCATATAAATAGCCAAATTAAGGTGTATTCATATAAATGGCCCACCCTGTACTGTGGCCTCCTCCTCCCCAATAGCCACCCTATTCCTCTCCAGATTTATTTTCTTTAACAGTTAGTGTGCAAAATCTGCACAGTGAATGTGAAGACACACATACGCCCAACTGCCACCGCCATAACAATTCACAAGCACAACTCTTCTTCACCATGAAAAACACTTGTCGACCGCCATCTGTAAGGAAACAGAAGAGAGACAACACAAAAAAAGAGGTACCAATTTACATGCATTACCACATACCATAACAGATATAAAATACTACCCATGAAATGCACACAAAGTGACCTGTGAAAAAAGATTGTTTATATATACATACATATCATACTGAAAAAGAGAAAAAAAGTCAGACAAAAAGAGTAAGAAAGTTGCAAGGAGAAAGAACAAATAGATGTTATAACAAATCCGATGCCAAACTCCTCTTCACCATGAAAAACACCTGTGGACCGCCATCTGTAAGAAAACAGAAGAGAGACAACACAAAAAAAGAGGTACCAATTTACATGCATTACCACATACCATAACAGATATAAAATACTACCCATGAAATGCACACAAAGTGACCTGTGAAAAAAGATTGTTTATATATGCATACATATCATACTGAAAACAAGAAAAAATGTCAGACAAAAAGAGTAAGAAAGTTGCAAGGAGAAAGAACAAATAGATGTTATAACAAATCTGATGCCAAACTCCTCTTCACCATGAAAAATACTTGTCGACCGCCATCTGAAAGATAACAGAAAAGAGACAATACAAAAAAGAGATACCAACTTACATGCATTAACACATATAATAACAGATATAAAATACTACCCATGAAATGCACACAGTGACCTGTAAAAAAAAGTTCATATATGCATACTTATTATACTGGAAAATAGAATAAAAAACAAACAAAAAGTGCAAGAAAGTTGCAAGGAGACAGAGCAAACACATGGTATGTGATAACAAATCCCATGCCCAACTCTTCATCAACATATAAAAAATATTTCTCGAGCTCTATCTGGAAGACAAAATAGAGACAACACAGAAAAAGAGAAAACGACATACATGCATTTACACATACAATGGAAGATATAAAATATTACACATTGCAAAACTAAAGGATACTACAGGGTGGGCCATTTATATGGATACACCTGATCTATGTATACACCCCATATACAACATCATACCACCAATTTTTTTGTTCCAACAGTCTTGGAGGGATCTATCCAATGTGGGTTAGTGTCAGACCAATAGTGGTGGTTTTGTTTGTTAATTTCACCATTCACATACAATTATGTACCCATATAAATAGCCAAATTAAGGTGTATTCATATAAATGGCCCACCCTGTACTGTGGCCTCCTCCTCCCCAATAGCCACCCTATTCCTCTCCAGATTTATTTTCTTTAACAGTTAGTGTGCAAAATCTGCACAGTGAATGTGAAGACACACATACGCCCAACTGCCACCGCCATAACAATTCACAAGCACAACTCTTCTTCACCATGAAAAACACTTGTCGACCGCCATCTGTAAGGAAACAGAAGAGAGACAACACAAAAAAAGAGGTACCAATTTACATGCATTACCACATACCATAACAGATATAAAATACTACCCATGAAATGCACACAAAGTGACCTGTGAAAAAAGATTGTTTATATATACATACATATCATACTGAAAAAGAGAAAAAAAGTCAGACAAAAAGAGTAAGAAAGTTGCAAGGAGAAAGAACAAATAGATGTTATAACAAATCCGATGCCAAACTCCTCTTCAACATGAAAAACACCTGTCGACCGCCATCTGTAAGAAAACAGAAGAGAGACAACACAAAAAAAGAGGTACCAATTTACATGCATTACCACATACCATAACAGATATAAAATACTACCCATGAAATGCACACAAAGTGACCTGTGAAAAAAGATTGTTTATATATGCATACATATCATACTGAAAAAGAGAAAAAATGTCAGACAAAAAGAGTAAGAAAGTTGCAAGGAGAAAGAACAAATAGATGTTATAACAAATCCGATGCCAAACTCCTCTTCACGATGAAAAATACTTGTCGACCGCCATCTGAAAGATAACAGAAGAGAGACAATACAAAAAAGAGATACCAACTTACATGCATTAACACATACAATAACAGATATAAAATACTACCCATGAAATGCACACAGTGACCTGTAAAAAAAAAGTTCATATATGCATACTTATTATACTGGAAAAGAGAATAAAAAACAAACAAAAAGTGCAAGAAAGTTGCAAGGAGACAGAGCAAACACATGGTATGTGATAACAAATCCAATGCCCAACTCTTCATCAACATAAAAAATATTTCTTGAGCTCCATCTGGAAGACAAAATAGAGACAACATAGAAAAAGAGAAAACAACATACATGCATTTACACATACAATGGAAGATATAAAATATTACACATTGCAAAACTAAAGGATACTACAGGGTGGGCCATTTATATGGATACACCTGATCTATGTATACACCCCATATACAACATCATACCACCAATTTTTTTGTTCCAACAGTCTTGGAGGGATCTATCCAATGTGGGTTAGTGTCAGACCAATAGTGGTGGTTTTGTTTGTTAATTTCACCATTCACATACAATTATGTACCCATATAAATAGCCAAATTAAGGTGTATTCATATAAATGGCCCACCCTGTACTGTGGCCTCCTCCTCCCCAATAGCCACCCTATTCCTCTCCAGATTTATTTTCTTTAACAGTTAGTGTGCAAAATCTGCACAGTGAATGTGAAGACACACATACGCCCAACTGCCACCGCCATAACAATTCACAAGCACAACTCTTCTTCACCATGAAAAACACTTGTCGACCGCCATCTGTAAGGAAACAGAAGAGAGACAACACAAAAAAAGAGGTACCAATTTACATGCATTACCACATACCATAACAGATATAAAATACTACCCATGAAATGCACACAAAGTGACCTGTGAAAAAAGATTGTTTATATATACATACATATCATACTGAAAAAGAGAAAAAAAGTCAGACAAAAAGAGTAAGAAAGTTGCAAGGAGAAAGAACAAATAGATGTTATAACAAATCCGATGCCAAACTCCTCTTCAACATGAAAAACACCTGTCGACCGCCATCTGTAAGAAAACAGAAGAGAGACAACACAAAAAAAGAGGTACCAATTTACATGCATTACCACATACCATAACAGATATAAAATACTACCCATGAAATGCACACAAAGTGACCTGTGAAAAAAGATTGTTTATATATGCATACATATCATACTGAAAAAGAGAAAAAATGTCAGACAAAAAGAGTAAGAAAGTTGCAAGGAGAAAGAACAAATAGATGTTATAACAAATCCGATGCCAAACTCCTCTTCACGATGAAAAATACTTGTCGACCGCCATCTGAAAGATAACAGAAGAGAGACAATACAAAAAAGAGATACCAACTTACATGCATTAACACATACAATAACAGATATAAAATACTACCCATGAAATGCACACAGTGACCTGTAAAAAAAAAGTTCATATATGCATACTTATTATACTGGAAAAGAGAATAAAAAACAAACAAAAAGTTCAAGAAAGTTGCAAGGAGACAGAGCAAACACATGGTATGTGATAACAAATCCAATGCCCAACTCTTCATCAACATAAAAAATATTTCTTGAGCTCCATCTGGAAGACAAAATAGAGACAACATAGAAAAAGAGAAAACAACATACATGCATTTACACATACAATGGAAGATATAAAATATTACACATTGCAAAACTAAAGGATACTACAGGGTGGGCCATTTATATGGATACACCTGATCTATGTATACACCCCATATACAACATCATACCACCAATTTTTTTGTTCCAACAGTCTTGGAGGGATCTATCCAATGTGGGTTAGTGTCAGACCAATAGTGGTGGTTTTGTTTGTTAATTTCACCATTCACATACAATTATGTACCCATATAAATAGCCAAATTAAGGTGTATTCATATAAATGGCCCACCCTGTACTGTGGCCTCCTCCTCCCCAATAGCCACCCTATTCCTCTCCAGATTTATTTTCTTTAACAGTTAGTGTGCAAAATCTGCACAGTGAATGTGAAGACACACATACGCCCAACTGCCACCGCCATAACAATTCACAAGCACAACTCTTCTTCACCATGAAAAACACTTGTCGACCGCCATCTGTAAGGAAACAGAAGAGAGACAACACAAAAAAAGAGGTACCAATTTACATGCATTACCACATACCATAACAGATATAAAATACTACCCATGAAATGCACACAAAGTGACCTGTGAAAAAAGATTGTTTATATATACATACATATCATACTGAAAAAGAGAAAAAAAGTCAAACAAAAAGAGTAAGAAAGTTGCAAGGAGAAAGAACAAATAGATGTTATAACAAATCCGATGCCAAACTCCTCTTCACCATGAAAAACACCTGTGGACCGCCATCTGTAAGAAAACAGAAGAGAGACAACACAAAAAAAGAGGTACCAATTTACATGCATTACCACATACCATAACAGATATAAAATACTACCCATGAAATGCACACAAAGTGACCTGTGAAAAAAGATTGTTTATATATGCATACATATACTGAAAACGAGAAAAAATGTCAGACAAAAAGAGTAAGAAAGTTGCAAGGAGAAAGAACAAATAGATGTTATAACAAATCTGATGCCAAACTCCTCTTCACCATGAAAAATACTTGTCGACCGCCATCTGAAAGATAACAGAAAAGAGACAATACAAAAAAAGAGATTCCAACTTGCATGCATTAACACATACAATAACAGATATAAAATACTACCCATGAAATGCACACAGTGACCTGTAAAAAAAAAGTTCATATATGCATACTTATTATACTGGAAAAGAGAATAAAAAACAAACAAAAAGTGCAAGAAAGTTGCAAGGAGACAGAGCAAACACATGGTATGTGATAACAAATCCCATGCCCAACTCTTCATCAACATAAAAAATATTTCTCGAGCTCCATCTGGAAGACAAAATAGAGACAACACAGAAAAAGAGAAAACAACATACATGCATTTACACATACAATGGAAGATATAAAATATTACACATTGCAAAACTAAAGGATACTACAGGGTGGGCCATTTATATGGATACACCTGATCTATGTATACACCCCATATACAACATCATACCACCAATTTTTTTGTTCCAACAGTCTTGGAGGGATCTATCCAATGTGGGTTAGTGTCAGACCAATAGTGGTGGTTTTGTTTGTTAATTTCACCATTCACATACAATTATGTACCCATATAAATAGCCAAATTAAGGTGTATTCATATAAATGGCCCACCCTGTACTGTGGCCTCCTCCTCCCCAATAGCCACCCTATTCCTCTCCAGATTTATTTTCTTTAACAGTTAGTGTGCAAAATCTGCACAGTGAATGTGAAGACACACATACGCCCAACTGCCACCGCCATAACAATTCACAAGCACAACTCTTCTTCACCATGAAAAACACTTGTCGACCGCCATCTGTAAGGAAACAGAAGAGAGACAACACAAAAAAAGAGGTACCAATTTACATGCATTACCACATACCATAACAGATATAAAATACTACCCATGAAATGCACACAAAGTGACCTGTGAAAAAAGATTGTTTATATATACATACATATCATACTGAAAAAGAGAAAAAAAGTCAGACAAAAAGAGTAAGAAAGTTGCAAGGAGAAAGAACAAATAGATGTTATAACAAATCCGATGCCAAACTCCTCTTCACCATGAAAAACACCTGTGGACCGCCATCTGTAAGAAAACAGAAGAGAGACAACACAAAAAAAGAGGTACCAATTTACATGCATTACCACATACCATAACAGATATAAAATACTACCCATGAAATGCACACAAAGTGACCTGTGAAAAAAGATTGTTTATATATGCATACATATCATACTGAAAACAAGAAAAAATGTCAGACAAAAAGAGTAAGAAAGTTGCAAGGAGAAAGAACAAATAGATGTTATAACAAATCTGATGCCAAACTCCTCTTCACCATGAAAAATACTTGTCGACCGCCATCTGAAAGATAACAGAAAAGAGACAATACAAAAAAGAGATACCAACTTACATGCATTAACACATATAATAACAGATATAAAATACTACCCATGAAATGCACACAGTGACCTGTAAAAAAAAGTTCATATATGCATACTTATTATACTGGAAAATAGAATAAAAAACAAACAAAAAGTGCAAGAAAGTTGCAAGGAGACAGAGCAAACACATGGTATGTGATAACAAATCCCATGCCCAACTCTTCATCAACATATAAAAAATATTTCTCGAGCTCTATCTGGAAGACAAAATAGAGACAACACAGAAAAAGAGAAAACGACATACATGCATTTACACATACAATGGAAGATATAAAATATTACACATTGCAAAACTAAAGGATACTACAGGGTGGGCCATTTATATGGATACACCTGATCTATGTATACACCCCATATACAACATCATACCACCAATTTTTTTGTTCCAACAGTCTTGGAGGGATCTATCCAATGTGGGTTAGTGTCAGACCAATAGTGGTGGTTTTGTTTGTTAATTTCACCATTCACATACAATTATGTACCCATATAAATAGCCAAATTAAGGTGTATTCATATAAATGGCCCACCCTGTACTGTGGCCTCCTCCTCCCCAATAGCCACCCTATTCCTCTCCAGATTTATTTTCTTTAACAGTTAGTGTGCAAAATCTGCACAGTGAATGTGAAGACACACATACGCCCAACTGCCACCGCCATAACAATTCACAAGCACAACTCTTCTTCACCATGAAAAACACTTGTCGACCGCCATCTGTAAGGAAACAGAAGAGAGACAACACAAAAAAAGAGGTACCAATTTACATGCATTACCACATACCATAACAGATATAAAATACTACCCATGAAATGCACACAAAGTGACCTGTGAAAAAAGATTGTTTATATATACATACATATCATACTGAAAAAGAGAAAAAAAGTCAGACAAAAAGAGTAAGAAAGTTGCAAGGAGAAAGAACAAATAGATGTTATAACAAATCCGATGCCAAACTCCTCTTCAACATGAAAAACACCTGTCGACCGCCATCTGTAAGAAAACAGAAGAGAGACAACACAAAAAAAGAGGTACCAATTTACATGCATTACCACATACCATAACAGATATAAAATACTACCCATGAAATGCACACAAAGTGACCTGTGAAAAAAGATTGTTTATATATGCATACATATCATACTGAAAAAGAGAAAAAATGTCAGACAAAAAGAGTAAGAAAGTTGCAAGGAGAAAGAACAAATAGATGTTATAACAAATCCGATGCCAAACTCCTCTTCACGATGAAAAATACTTGTCGACCGCCATCTGAAAGATAACAGAAGAGAGACAATACAAAAAAGAGATACCAACTTACATGCATTAACACATACAATAACAGATATAAAATACTACCCATGAAATGCACACAGTGACCTGTAAAAAAAAAGTTCATATATGCATACTTATTATACTGGAAAAGAGAATAAAAAACAAACAAAAAGTGCAAGAAAGTTGCAAGGAGACAGAGCAAACACATGGTATGTGATAACAAATCCAATGCCCAACTCTTCATCAACATAAAAAATATTTCTTGAGCTCCATCTGGAAGACAAAATAGAGACAACATAGAAAAAGAGAAAACAACATACATGCATTTACACATACAATGGAAGATATAAAATATTACACATTGCAAAACTAAAGGATACTACAGGGTGGGCCATTTATATGGATACACCTGATCTATGTATACACCCCATATACAACATCATACCACCAATTTTTTTGTTCCAACAGTCTTGGAGGGATCTATCCAATGTGGGTTAGTGTCAGACCAATAGTGGTGGTTTTGTTTGTTAATTTCACCATTCACATACAATTATGTACCCATATAAATAGCCAAATTAAGGTGTATTCATATAAATGGCCCACCCTGTACTGTGGCCTCCTCCTCCCCAATAGCCACCCTATTCCTCTCCAGATTTATTTTCTTTAACAGTTAGTGTGCAAAATCTGCACAGTGAATGTGAAGACACACATACGCCCAACTGCCACCGCCATAACAATTCACAAGCACAACTCTTCTTCACCATGAAAAACACTTGTCGACCGCCATCTGTAAGGAAACAGAAGAGAGACAACACAAAAAAAGAGGTACCAATTTACATGCATTACCACATACCATAACAGATATAAAATACTACCCATGAAATGCACACAAAGTGACCTGTGAAAAAAGATTGTTTATATATACATACATATCATACTGAAAAAGAGAAAAAAAGTCAAACAAAAAGAGTAAGAAAGTTGCAAGGAGAAAGAACAAATAGATGTTATAACAAATCCGATGCCAAACTCCTCTTCACCATGAAAAACACCTGTGGACCGCCATCTGTAAGAAAACAGAAGAGAGACAACACAAAAAAAGAGGTACCAATTTACATGCATTACCACATACCATAACAGATATAAAATACTACCCATGAAATGCACACAAAGTGACCTGTGAAAAAAGATTGTTTATATATGCATACATATACTGAAAACGAGAAAAAATGTCAGACAAAAAGAGTAAGAAAGTTGCAAGGAGAAAGAACAAATAGATGTTATAACAAATCTGATGCCAAACTCCTCTTCACCATGAAAAATACTTGTCGACCGCCATCTGAAAGATAACAGAAAAGAGACAATACAAAAAAAGAGATTCCAACTTGCATGCATTAACACATACAATAACAGATATAAAATACTACCCATGAAATGCACACAGTGACCTGTAAAAAAAAGTTCATATATGCATACTTATTATACTGGAAAAGAGAATAAAAAACAAACAAAAAGTGCAAGAAAGTTGCAAGGAGACAGAGCAAACACATGGTATGTGATAACAAATCCCATGCCCAACTCTTCATCAACATAAAAAATATTTCTCGAGCTCCATCTGGAAGACAAAATAGAGACAACACAGAAAAAGAGAAAACAACATACATGCATTTACACATACAATGGAAGATATAAAATATTACACATTGCAAAACTAAAGGATACTACAGGGTGGGCCATTTATATGGATACACCTGATCTATGTATACACCCCATATACAACATCATACCACCAATTTTTTTGTTCCAACAGTCTTGGAGGGATCTATCCAATGTGGGTTAGTGTCAGACCAATAGTGGTGGTTTTGTTTGTTAATTTCACCATTCACATACAATTATGTACCCATATAAATAGCCAAATTAAGGTGTATTCATATAAATGGCCCACCCTGTACTGTGGCCTCCTCCTCCCCAATAGCCACCCTATTCCTCTCCAGATTTATTTTCTTTAACAGTTAGTGTGCAAAATCTGCACAGTGAATGTGAAGACACACATACGCCCAACTGCCACCGCCATAACAATTCACAAGCACAACTCTTCTTCACCATGAAAAACACTTGTCGACCGCCATCTGTAAGGAAACAGAAGAGAGACAACACAAAAAAAGAGGTACCAATTTACATGCATTACCACATACCATAACAGATATAAAATACTACCCATGAAATGCACACAAAGTGACCTGTGAAAAAAGATTGTTTATATATACATACATATCATACTGAAAAAGAGAAAAAAAGTCAGACAAAAAGAGTAAGAAAGTTGCAAGGAGAAAGAACAAATAGATGTTATAACAAATCCGATGCCAAACTCCTCTTCACCATGAAAAACACCTGTGGACCGCCATCTGTAAGAAAACAGAAGAGAGACAACACAAAAAAAGAGGTACCAATTTACATGCATTACCACATACCATAACAGATATAAAATACTACCCATGAAATGCACACAAAGTGACCTGTGAAAAAAGATTGTTTATATATGCATACATATCATACTGAAAACAAGAAAAAATGTCAGACAAAAAGAGTAAGAAAGTTGCAAGGAGAAAGAACAAATAGATGTTATAACAAATCTGATGCCAAACTCCTCTTCACCATGAAAAATACTTGTCGACCGCCATCTGAAAGATAACAGAAAAGAGACAATACAAAAAAGAGATACCAACTTACATGCATTAACACATATAATAACAGATATAAAATACTACCCATGAAATGCACACAGTGACCTGTAAAAAAAAGTTCATATATGCATACTTATTATACTGGAAAATAGAATAAAAAACAAACAAAAAGTGCAAGAAAGTTGCAAGGAGACAGAGCAAACACATGGTATGTGATAACAAATCCCATGCCCAACTCTTCATCAACATATAAAAAATATTTCTCGAGCTCTATCTGGAAGACAAAATAGAGACAACACAGAAAAAGAGAAAACGACATACATGCATTTACACATACAATGGAAGATATAAAATATTACACATTGCAAAACTAAAGGATACTACAGGGTGGGCCATTTATATGGATACACCTGATCTATGTATACACCCCATATACAACATCATACCACCAATTTTTTTGTTCCAACAGTCTTGGAGGGATCTATCCAATGTGGGTTAGTGTCAGACCAATAGTGGTGGTTTTGTTTGTTAATTTCACCATTCACATACAATTATGTACCCATATAAATAGCCAAATTAAGGTGTATTCATATAAATGGCCCACCCTGTACTGTGGCCTCCTCCTCCCCAATAGCCACCCTATTCCTCTCCAGATTTATTTTCTTTAACAGTTAGTGTGCAAAATCTGCACAGTGAATGTGAAGACACACATACGCCCAACTGCCACCGCCATAACAATTCACAAGCACAACTCTTCTTCACCATGAAAAACACTTGTCGACCGCCATCTGTAAGGAAACAGAAGAGAGACAACACAAAAAAAGAGGTACCAATTTACATGCATTACCACATACCATAACAGATATAAAATACTACCCATGAAATGCACACAAAGTGACCTGTGAAAAAAGATTGTTTATATATACATACATATCATACTGAAAAAGAGAAAAAAAGTCAGACAAAAAGAGTAAGAAAGTTGCAAGGAGAAAGAACAAATAGATGTTATAACAAATCCGATGCCAAACTCCTCTTCAACATGAAAAACACCTGTCGACCGCCATCTGTAAGAAAACAGAAGAGAGACAACACAAAAAAAGAGGTACCAATTTACATGCATTACCACATACCATAACAGATATAAAATACTACCCATGAAATGCACACAAAGTGACCTGTGAAAAAAGATTGTTTATATATGCATACATATCATACTGAAAAAGAGAAAAAATGTCAGACAAAAAGAGTAAGAAAGTTGCAAGGAGAAAGAACAAATAGATGTTATAACAAATCCGATGCCAAACTCCTCTTCACGATGAAAAATACTTGTCGACCGCCATCTGAAAGATAACAGAAGAGAGACAATACAAAAAAGAGATACCAACTTACATGCATTAACACATACAATAACAGATATAAAATACTACCCATGAAATGCACACAGTGACCTGTAAAAAAAAAGTTCATATATGCATACTTATTATACTGGAAAAGAGAATAAAAAACAAACAAAAAGTGCAAGAAAGTTGCAAGGAGACAGAGCAAACACATGGTATGTGATAACAAATCCAATGCCCAACTCTTCATCAACATAAAAAATATTTCTTGAGCTCCATCTGGAAGACAAAATAGAGACAACATAGAAAAAGAGAAAACAACATACATGCATTTACACATACAATGGAAGATATAAAATATTACACATTGCAAAACTAAAGGATACTACAGGGTGGGCCATTTATATGGATACACCTGATCTATGTATACACCCCATATACAACATCATACCACCAATTTTTTTGTTCCAACAGTCTTGGAGGGATCTATCCAATGTGGGTTAGTGTCAGACCAATAGTGGTGGTTTTGTTTGTTAATTTCACCATTCACATACAATTATGTACCCATATAAATAGCCAAATTAAGGTGTATTCATATAAATGGCCCACCCTGTACTGTGGCCTCCTCCTCCCCAATAGCCACCCTATTCCTCTCCAGATTTATTTTCTTTAACAGTTAGTGTGCAAAATCTGCACAGTGAATGTGAAGACACACATACGCCCAACTGCCACCGCCATAACAATTCACAAGCACAACTCTTCTTCACCATGAAAAACACTTGTCGACCGCCATCTGTAAGGAAACAGAAGAGAGACAACACAAAAAAAGAGGTACCAATTTACATGCATTACCACATACCATAACAGATATAAAATACTACCCATGAAATGCACACAAAGTGACCTGTGAAAAAAGATTGTTTATATATACATACATATCATACTGAAAAAGAGAAAAAAAGTCAAACAAAAAGAGTAAGAAAGTTGCAAGGAGAAAGAACAAATAGATGTTATAACAAATCCGATGCCAAACTCCTCTTCACCATGAAAAACACCTGTGGACCGCCATCTGTAAGAAAACAGAAGAGAGACAACACAAAAAAAGAGGTACCAATTTACATGCATTACCACATACCATAACAGATATAAAATACTACCCATGAAATGCACACAAAGTGACCTGTGAAAAAAGATTGTTTATATATGCATACATATACTGAAAACGAGAAAAAATGTCAGACAAAAAGAGTAAGAAAGTTGCAAGGAGAAAGAACAAATAGATGTTATAACAAATCTGATGCCAAACTCCTCTTCACCATGAAAAATACTTGTCGACCGCCATCTGAAAGATAACAGAAAAGAGACAATACAAAAAAAGAGATTCCAACTTGCATGCATTAACACATACAATAACAGATATAAAATACTACCCATGAAATGCACACAGTGACCTGTAAAAAAAAGTTCATATATGCATACTTATTATACTGGAAAAGAGAATAAAAAACAAACAAAAAGTGCAAGAAAGTTGCAAGGAGACAGAGCAAACACATGGTATGTGATAACAAATCCCATGCCCAACTCTTCATCAACATAAAAAATATTTCTCGAGCTCCATCTGGAAGACAAAATAGAGACAACACAGAAAAAGAGAAAACAACATACATGCATTTACACATACAATGGAAGATATAAAATATTACACATTGCAAAACTAAAGGATACTACAGGGTGGGCCATTTATATGGATACACCTGATCTATGTATACACCCCATATACAACATCATACCACCAATTTTTTTGTTCCAACAGTCTTGGAGGGATCTATCCAATGTGGGTTAGTGTCAGACCAATAGTGGTGGTTTTGTTTGTTAATTTCACCATTCACATACAATTATGTACCCATATAAATAGCCAAATTAAGGTGTATTCATATAAATGGCCCACCCTGTACTGTGGCCTCCTCCTCCCCAATAGCCACCCTATTCCTCTCCAGATTTATTTTCTTTAACAGTTAGTGTGCAAAATCTGCACAGTGAATGTGAAGACACACATACGCCCAACTGCCACCGCCATAACAATTCACAAGCACAACTCTTCTTCACCATGAAAAACACTTGTCGACCGCCATCTGTAAGGAAACAGAAGAGAGACAACACAAAAAAAGAGGTACCAATTTACATGCATTACCACATACCATAACAGATATAAAATACTACCCATGAAATGCACACAAAGTGACCTGTGAAAAAAGATTGTTTATATATACATACATATCATACTGAAAAAGAGAAAAAAAGTCAGACAAAAAGAGTAAGAAAGTTGCAAGGAGAAAGAACAAATAGATGTTATAACAAATCCGATGCCAAACTCCTCTTCACCATGAAAAACACCTGTGGACCGCCATCTGTAAGAAAACAGAAGAGAGACAACACAAAAAAAGAGGTACCAATTTACATGCATTACCACATACAATAACAGATATAAAATACTACCCATGAAATGCACACAAAGTGACCTGTGAAAAAAGATTGTTTATATATACATACATATCATACTGAAAAAGAGAAAAAAAGTCAGACAAAAAGAGTAAGAAAGTTGCAAGGAGAAAGAACAAATAGATGTTATAACAAATCTGATGCCAAACTCCTCTTCACCATGAAAAATACTTGTCGACCGCCATCTGAAAGATAACAGAAAAGAGACAATACAAAAAAGAGATACCAACTTACATGCATTAACACATACAATAACAGATATAAAATACTACCCATGAAATGCACACAGTGACCTGTAAAAAAAAGTTCATATATGCATACTTATTATACTGGAAAATAGAATAAAAAACAAACAAAAAGTGCAAGAAAGTTGCAAGGAGACAGAGCAAACACATGGTATGTGATAACAAATCCCATGCCCAACTCTTCATCAACATATAAAAAATATTTCTCGAGCTCTATCTGGAAGACAAAATAGAGACAACACAGAAAAAGAGAAAACGACATACATGCATTTACACATACAATGGAAGATATAAAATATTACACATTGCAAAACTAAAGGATACTACAGGGTGGGCCATTTATATGGATACACCTGATCTATGTATACACCCCATATACAACATCATACCACCAATTTTTTTGTTCCAACAGTCTTGGAGGGATCTATCCAATGTGGGTTAGTGTCAGACCAATAGTGGTGGTTTTGTTTGTTAATTTCACCATTCACATACAATTATGTACCCATATAAATAGCCAAATTAAGGTGTATTCATATAAATGGCCCACCCTGTACTGTGGCCTCCTCCCCCCCAATAGCCACCCTATTCCTCTCCAGATTTATTTTCTTTAACAGTTAGTGTGCAAAATCTGCACAGTGAATGTGAAGACACACATACGCCCAACTGCCACCGCCATAACAATTCACAAGCACAACTCTTCTTCACCATGAAAAACACTTGTCGACCGCCATCTGTAAGAAAACAGAAGAGAGACAACACAAAAAAAAAGAGATACCAACTTACATGCATTAACACATACAATAACGGATATAAAGTACTACCCATGAAATGCACACAGTGACCTGTAAAAAAAAAGTTCATATATGCATACTTATTATACTGGAAAAGAGAATAAAAAACAAACAAAAAGTGCAAGAAAGTTGCAAGGAGACAGAGCAAACACATGGTATGTGATAACAAATCCCATGCCCAACTCTTCATCAACATAAAAAATATTTCTCGAGCTCCATCTGGAAGACAAAATAGAGACAACACCGAAAAGGAGAAAACGACATACATGCATTTACACATACAATGGAAGATATAAAATATTACACATTGCAAAACTAAAGGATACTACAGGGTGGGCCATTTATATGGATACACCTGATCTATGTATACACCCCACAGACCACACAGAGATGAATAATCCCTCTTACATTTAGACAAGCATTTGCCAAACACAGGAAACAAATACACTGTCCAAGTCAGCACTTGCCTTTAAATTGGGTCTACAGACAGCTAGTCAGCCATTAAAAAGATGCAAATATGTGCCCCTGTATCTGCAGTACCAAATCCAGCTAGAGCTGAACCGGGCTGCCATAGACAGGAGAGAGACCTCAGTCGCACATAATCATAGATCGTGTGACCAGCAGGGTGCACATGAATAGCAGGGGCCCCGGGCTCTGCTGCTGCGCCGGGACCCCCACTCCCCATGTAACACCAAAAGGGAAGTGCAGGTGGACCCCAGTGTTCCCACCAACTGGGGAAAACACCCACAGCTGCCACAGAAACGATATGTCAAACACAGGAAACAAATGCACACTTCAAGACAGCACTTGCCTTTTAAATGAGTCCACAGAGAGTATAAAAATATATATTGACATGTAAAATATTATGGAGAAGGAACAATTACATGTTTTAACCCACTTGGCGTTATGATTCTTTCCGGATTTTAGGATCTAAAAGCGGTGCAATTTTTTGGCACCCTTTCAGACCCTAAAACCTGGAAAAAATGATGCTGCTAGGGAGATCTGCAGCAGCCCTGCAATCACTCAACTCCCTGGCTCCAGCTCTGCAGTTATACCTCCATCCTCCGGGTGGCATAGCAACTCTAAAGTGAAATTGCCGGCACATTGCCCTGCATACAGCCTCCGGTGGCTACCCCGAGCAGAGGTCGGGATTACCGCTCCTAGCTGCGGTTTTCCGCCCCTGACCTTAGCTCGGGATAACCGCCAAGGAGGTTAACAACTCACATGCATAAAGGACTTATGAGGTGAAAAACTTAAAAAAGTTAAATATCTATTGCCATTTATCATCTGCTGTGTCTTATGTGTAACTCCCAGTCTCCCGTGGGGTCCCAACCTGATCCCCTGGGTCGTCCTCAGCTTCCCCAATTAATATGGCCACTAGGTCCTGCCGCACCTGCGCTGTTCTCATAGCCGCAAACGGCTGCGCAGCTCTGAGTCCTGCTCCAGCTCTGACCTTGTCCCCGGCAGTCTTGCGTGCTCAAGACTGCCGGGAACGAGGTCAGAACTTGAGCGCTTTTCTGAGCGCTTTTTGGCCTCTATAGTTTTCTGAGAGCTTTTTTAAAAAACGTTCATATTGACTTACATTAAAATTGAGGTAAATTCTCGGTAAAATTGTGTTTGTGGTAAAATTATGCCATTTTACTGCTATTGCGATTTTACCATGAGTCCTAAAAGAACAGAAGAGAAACAACATAGCAAAGAACAATCCATCTTACATGTAAAAACACATATAATGACACTGATAAAATATTACACAGTGCATGCATACAATGTTATCTGTAAATAAATATGGTTCATATAGCATATGTACCATACTAGAAAAAAGAATGAAAGGGAGACAAAGGGCTCGAGTCATAAAAAGGTGCTAACTCAGTTAGCATGGCTAAAAGCTCTGGGCATGCTAACTAGGGTGTTAAGCAGTTAGCACGCCTAAAGCTTTTATTGATTGCGCGCAAAGTTTAGCGCTACCCATACCGCACCGAAAAACGTTGCACCGGGTGGCCTGAAACGTTGTGACGTTTCGGGTGCACCCGGTGTGATGTTTTAGGCGCATCCGGTGCTACGTTTTATGCACTACGGGCAGCACTAAACTTTGCGCACTAACTTAGTGCGGGAAACTTTGTGCGCCCTAAAGGGCTTTAGGCGTGCTAAGGTGCTTTTAGGCGTGCTAACTAAGTTAGCACCCTTTTGTGAATCAAGCCCAAAGAGTGGAAAAAAGTTGAAAGGAGGAAGGGGTCTACATGAAAAGGGCGCCGGTAAAAAAGGGCGCCTGGTGGAGCCCATATATATACCAACTTCGGCTACAAAAAAGGCGCCTGGTGTAGCCCATATAAACTTCGGCTACAAAAAAAAAAAAGGCGCCTGGTGTAGCCCATATAAAAACTTCGGCTAGAAAAAAACTCTGGGATGTGTTAATTACTATTCCCCCTCCAGGCCGCCATGGATAGTGGGGGAATGAAATAATTTGGCTTCCAGCGCTTGTAGCCCATATAAAAACTTAGGCTACAAAAAAAAGGCAATAATATGGGCTACAGAGGGGCACCTTACTGTAGCCGAAAAAAATACGGGCTACAAAGGGGAGCCCGCTTGTAGCCGAAAACCTTGTAGCCGAAAAAATATGGGCTACAAAGGGGAGCCCGCTTGTAGCCTATATCAAAACTCGGGCGCCCTTTTCTACACCTTGTAGCCCATATTTCCAGAAATAACATTGATGTCTATGGCGGCGCCCTTTTCATACAGGCAGCTCGGGCGCCCTTTTCAACCGATCCCGGAGGGGGAACAAATAAATGTTTTAACTGTTCACATGCCCAACTCTTCTTTAACTTAAAAAATACTTGTTGAACCCCATCTGAAAGAGAATGGAAAAGAGACGACACAGAAATGGACAATCCATCTTATATGTATACATAAATAATGACAGATATAAAAGACTATATCCAGTGGCGGACGTAGGCCTGTGCTGTCTGTGCATCCTCACAGGGGCTCCATGTTATGTGGGGCCCATTCAGCTCTATCAGTCAGGTCCAGATCATCCTCTAGGTTTGTGTATGTCGGCAGATTGCGTGCTTCTCTGAGGACAGTAAAAGACATGACTATGCACTGTGTAATGTGCTGCAGAAGATGTCAGTGCTATATAAATACATAATTATAGTATGGAAGGACATTAGACTTTGAGTATGGTAGAGGTTAGAGCTAGAGATGGCCCGAACCTCCGATTTTAGGTTCGCGAACCGCAATAGAGTTCAATGGAGAGGCAAACTTAGAAATTTAGAATAAATTATGGTGGCCTGAAAAATTATGGAAAAGATATTTCAAACGGTCTAAAACCTGGACAGAGACATGGTTGAGTGGGATACACGTCAAAAGTTTCAATAAAAAACCTAGATTTAATACAAACCACTGTTTTAAGGTCAGAAATCTCATTGAATGTTCAATTGCAGGCCTATACTGCTTTACAACATCAGGAAACGTAATCCTCCCTCCTCCTCGTCTCCCTCTCCCGGAGGAGGAGGGTCTTGTCTTCCAGAGAATTGTAGGATTTCAAAAGCCAGCTCACATACATTGGCCGAGAATCAAACCCAGATCTAGTGCTTGGTAAGCCGCTCTCCTCGCCGCTGTACCTCCACCAACACTACATGCTGAAGCCAGCCTAGCATGTACCATTATGATATATCCAATAAAAATGAGCTTGCTTAGGGATTTGTAGGCTTTTGAAAACCTACAATTCTCTGGAGGAGGAGGAGGAAGGAGGGAACTGTTGTGGGGTGCAATATAAGGAATAACAATCAGCCAGGAGCAAGCTAACAAGCCTACAAGAGCCTAAATAAGCTCTCCCTAGCAGAGTCTGTCAGCAGCTGTCCCTTAACTAATTATTGTAGGCAGACAATGGAGTAAAACGGCTGGAGAACATTGCCTTTTATAAGGGGGGTGGGGCTACAGGAGAGAGTGTAGTCTGATAGGTGACAATGTGCCTGCTGACTGTGATGTAGAGGGTCAAAGTTGACCATTATGGGGGCGAACGGAACTTCCGGGAAAGTTCGCCTTCGTCGGCGAACCACCCAAAGTTCGCCGCGAACCGTTCAGGCCAACTCTAGTTAGAGCATGAGCTCCTTTGAGGACAGTCAGTGACATGATGACTATGCACTCTGTACAGTGCTGCAGAAGATGTCAGTGTTATTTAAATACATAATAATAATAATAATAATAATATGGTAGGACATTAGACTACTCTGTAAAAGGACTGTGGAAGATAACAGTGCTAAATAATAACAATAAAAGGTTTTTGCCCATTTATATTTTTACAAGTTTTGATCTATGACACTACTGCATGGGGAGCAGTGATAATTGCTTGTGACCTAGTCAAGTACAAGATATAATGAATAGGTGGAAAATATGTGCCACATTAACCACTTGAGGACCGTGGACTTTACCCCCCTTAAAGTGAACCAGAGACGAAGCACCCTTGTGTATTTTACCATAGAAATCAGTGGGAACATTAGAGAAAACATTTACCATGCTCTCTGTTCCATCCTCACTGCTAAAAGTGTCTGTTATCTAGCTGAGATAAGAATCCCGGACTGAGCATTGAGTCTGGCTTTGCTATAATGACTCAGCTATAATGATTCCTGAGCAAAGCCAGCAGGGGGCAGGCTTGGACTTGAAGACAGCAAAGAACACAGTCTCAGCTATAATTATTCTGTAGCAAAGCCAGACCGACTGCTTAGTCGGGATTCTTATCTTAGAGGTGATAACAGGCAAATTAAACAGAGAACAATGTAACAAAGAGCAGATTAGGTGTTTACTGTCATGTTCCCACTGATTTATAAGGTAAAATACATGAGGTTGCTTCATCTCTGGTTCTCTTTAAGGACCAGGCACTTTTTTTCCATTCAGACCACTGCAGCTTTCACGGTTTATTGCTCGCTCATACAACCTACCACCTAAATGAATTTTGGCTCCTTTTCTTGTCACTAATAAAGCTTTCTTTTGGCGCTGTTTGATTGCTGCTGCGAATTTTACTTTTTATTACATTCATCAAAAAAGATATGAATTTTGTCAAAAAAATGATTTTTTTAACTTTCTGTGCTGACCTTTTTCAAATAAAGTAAAATTTCTGTATACATGCAGCACGAAAAATGTGGACAAACATGTTTTTGATAAAAAAAAAAAAAAAACCATTCAGCCTATATTTATTGGTTTGGGTAAAAGTTATAGCGTTTACAAACTATGGTGCAAAAAGTGAATTTTCCCATTTTCCAGCATCTCGGACTTTTCTGAGCACCTGACATGTTTCATGAGGGGCTAGAATTCCAGGATAGTATAAATACCCCCCAAATGACCCCATTTTGGAAAGAAGACATCCCAAAGTATTCACTGAGAGGCATAGTGAGTTCATAGAAGATATTATTTTTTGTCACAAGTAAGCGGAAAATGACACTTTGTGACAAAAAAAAAAAAACGTTTCCATTTCTTCTTGCAAAAAAAAAAAAAAAAAAATGAAATGTGCCACGGACTCACCATGCCCCTCTCTGAATACTTTGAAGTGTCTACTTTCCAAAATGAGGTGTGTTCACTGTCCTGACATTTTGGGGGGTGCTAAATTGTAAGCACCCCTGTGAAGCCTAAAGGTGCTCATTGGACTTTGGGCCCCTTAGCGCAGTTAGGCTGCAAAAAAGTGCCACACATGTGGTATTGCCGTACTCAGGAGAAGTAGTATAATGTGTTTTGGGGTGTATTTTTACACATACCCATGCTGGGTGGGAGAAATATCTCTGTAAATGACAATTGTTTGATTTTTTTTTTTACACACAATTGCCCAGTGCTTTTGCACCCTAACTGCGCTAAGGGGCCCAAAGTCCAATGAGTACCTTTAGGATTTCACAGGTCATTTTTGTTTCAAGACTACTACTCCTCACGGTTTAGGGCCCCTAAAATGCCAGGGCAGTATAGGAACCCCACTAATGACCCCATTTTAGAAAGAAGACACCCCAAGGTATTCCGTTAGGAGTATGGTGAGTTCATAGAAGATTTTATTTTTTTGTCACAAGTTAGCGGAAATTGATTTTAATTGTTTTTTTTTCACAAAGTGTCATTTTCCGCTAACTTGTGACAAAAAATAAAATCTTCTATGAACTCACCATACTCCTAACGGAATACCTTTAAGTGTCTTCTTTCTAGAATGGGGTCATTTGTGGGGTTCCTATACTGCCCTGGCATTTTAGGGGCCCTAAACCGTGAGGAGTAGTCTTGAAACCAAATGTCGCAAAATGACCTGTGAAATCCTAAAGGTACTCATTGGACTTTGGCCCCCTTAGTGCACTTAGGGTGTAAAAAAGTGCCACACATGTGGTACCGCCGTACTCAAGAGAAGTAGTATAATGTGTTTTGGGGTGTATTTTTACACATACCTATGCTGGGTGGGAGAAATATCTCTGTAAATGACAATGGTTTGATTTTTTTACACACAATTGTCCATTTACAGAGAGATTTCTCCCACTCAGCATGGGTATGTGGAAAAATACACCCCAAAACACATTATACTACTTCTCCTGAGTACGGCGATACCACATGTGTGACACTTTTTTGCACCCTAACTGCGCTAAGGGGCCCAAAGTCCAATGAGTACCTTTAGGATTTCACAGGTCATTTTTGTTTCAAGACTACTCCTCACGGTTTAGGGCCCCTAAAATGCCAGGGCAGTATAGGAACCCCACTAATGACCCCATTTTAGAAAGAAGACACCCCAAGGTATTCCGTTAGGAGTATGGTGAGTTCATAGAAGATTTTATTTTTTTGTCACAAGTTAGCGGAAATTGATTTTAATTGTTTTTTTTTCACAAAGTGTCATTTTCCGCTAACTAGTGACAAAAAATAAAATCTTCTATGAACTCACCATACTCCTAACGGAACACCTTTGGGTGTCTTCTTTCTAGAATGGTGTCATTTGTGGGGTTCCTATACTGCCCTGGCATTTTAGGGGCCCTAAACTGTAAGGAGTAGTCTTGAAACCAAATGTCGCAAAATTACCTGTGAAATCCTAAAGGTACTCATTGGACTTTGGCCCCCTTAGCGTACTTAGGGTGTAAAAAAATGCCACACATGTGGTACCGCCGTACTCAGGAGAAGTAGTATAATGTGTTTTGGGGTGTATTTTTACACATACCCATGCTGGGTGGGAGAAATATCTCTGTAAATGACAATTGTTTGATTTTTTTTTACACACAATTGTCTATTTACAGAGAGATTTCTCCCACCCAGCATGGGTATGTGTAAAAATACTCCCCAAAACACATTATACTACTTTTCCTGAGTACGGCGGTACCACGTGTGACACTTTTTTGCAGCCTAGGTGCGCTAAGGGGCCCAACGTCCTATTCACAGGTCATTTTGAGGCATTTGTTTTCTAGACTACTCCTCACGGTTTAGGGCCCCTAAAATGCCAGGGCAGTATAGGAACCCCAAAAGTGACCCCATTTTAAAAAGAAGACACCCCAAGGTATTCCGTTAGGTGTATGGCGAGTTCATAGAAGATTTTATTTTTTGTCACAAGTTAGTGAAAAATGACACTTTGTGAAAAAAAAACAATAAAAATCAATTTCCGCTAACTTTTGACAAAAAAATAAAACCTTCTATGCACTTGTCATACACCTAACAGAATACCTTGGGGTGTCTTTTTTCTGAAATGGGGTCACTTGTGGGGTTCCTATACCGCCCTGGCATTTTACGGGCCCAAAACCGTGAGTAGTCTGGAAACCAAATGTCTCAAGATGACTGTTCAGGGGTATAAGCATCTGCTAATTTTGATGACAGGTGGTCTATGAGGGGACGAATTTTGTGGAACCGGTCATAAGCAGGGTGGCCTTTTAGATGACAGGTTGTATTGGGCCTGATCTGATGGATAGGAGTGCTAGGGGGTGACAGGAGGTGATTGATGGGTGTCTCAGGGGGTGGTTAGAGGGGAAAATAGATGCAATCAATGCACTGGGGAGGTGATCGGAAGGGGGTTAGAGGGGGATCTGAGGGTTTGGCCGAGGGATCAGGAACCCACACGGGGCAAATTAGGGCCTGATATGATGGGTAGGTGTGCTAGGGGGTGACAGGAGGTGATTGATGGGTGTCTTTAGAGGGGGGAATAGATGCAAGCAATGCACTGGCGAGGTGATCAGGGCTGGGGTCTGAGGGCGTTCTGAGGGTGTGGGCGGGTGATTGAGTGCCCTAGGGGCAGATAGGGGTCTAATCTGATAGGTAGCAGTGACAGGGGGTGATTGATGGGTAATTAGTGGGTGTTTAGGGTAGAGAACAGATGTAAACACTGCACTTGGGAGGTGATCTGACGTCAGATCTGCGGGCGATCTATTGGTGTGGGTGGGTGATCAGATTGCCCGCAAGGGGCAGGTTAGGGTCTGATTGATGGGTGGCAGTGACAGGGGGTGATTGATGGGTGGCAGTGACAGGGGGTGATTGATGGGTGATTGACAAGTGATCAGTGGGTTATTACAGGGAAGAACAGATGTAGATATTGCACTGGCGAATTGATAAGGGGGGGTCTGAGGGCAATCTGAGCGTGTAGGTGGGTGATTGGGTGCCCGCAAGGGGCAGATTAGGGTCTGATCTGATGGGTAACAGTGACAGGTGGTGATAGGGGGTGATTGATGGGTAATTAGTGGGTGTTTAGGGTAGAGAACAGATGAAAACACTGCACTTGGGAGGTGATCTGACGTCGGATCTGCGGGCGATCTATTGGTGTGGGTGGGTGATCAGATTGACCGCAAGGGGCAGGTTAGGGGCTGATTGATGGGTGGCAGTGACAGGGGGTGATTGATGGGTGATTGACAGGTGATCAGTGGGTTATTACAGGGAAGAACAGATGTAAATATTGCGCTCGCGAATTGATAAGGGGGGGTCTGAGGGCAATCTGAGCGTGTAGGCGGGTGATTGGGTGCCCGCAAGGGGCAGATTAGGGTCTGATCTGATGGGTAACAGTGACAGGTGGTGATAGGTGGTGATTGATGGGTAATTAGTGGGTGTTTAGGGTAGAGAAACGATGTAAACACTGCACTTGGGAGGTGATCTGACGTCAGATCTGCAGGCGATCTATTGGTGTGGGTGGGTGATCAGATTGCCCGCAAGGGGCAGGTTAGGGGCTGATTGATGGGTGGCAGTGACAGGGGGTGATTGATGGGTGATTGACAGGTAATTGACAGGTGATCAGGGGGATAGATGCATACAGTACACGGGGGGGGGGGGGTCTGGGGAGAATCTGAGGGGTGGGGGGGGGGGGTGATCAGGAGGGAGCAGGGGGCAGTTTAGGGCATAAAAAAAAATAGCGTTGACAGATAGTGACAGGGAGTGATTGATGGGTGCTTAGGGGGGTGATTGGGTGCAAACAAGGGTCTGGGGGGTGGGCAGGGGTCTGTGGGGTGCTGTGGGCGATCAGGGGGTGGGGGGGGGGGAAATCAGTGTGCTTGGGTGCAGACTAGGGTGACTGCAGCCTGCCCTGGTGGTCCCTCGGACACTGGGACCACCAGGGCAGGAGGCAGCCTGTATAATACACTTTGTATACATTACAAAGTGTATTATACACTTTGTATGCGGCGATCCGGGTGCTAGTAACCCGCCGGCGCTTCCGAACGGCTGGCGGGTTACAGCGCGAGGGGGGCGGAGCCAGGCGCCGGCGGCCGATCGCGTCACGAATGACGTGATCGCGCCGCCCATGCCTGTAAAAGGACCGCCGCCATTTGTCTATACGGCAGTCCTTGCGGGTTCCACTTCCCGGCCGCCAATTGTATATACGGCGGTCGGGAAGTGGTTAAAGGGCCACTTAAGTCAAGCAAAAAAAAAAAATGAGTTCTACTCACCTGGGGCTTCCACCAGCCCCCTGCAGATGTCCGGTGCCCTCGTAGCCTCGCTCCGATCCTCCTGTCCCTGCCGGCGGCTACTTCCGGTTTCGGCGACAGTCTGGGAACGTGAGTGATTCTTCACATTCCTGGCCACAATAGCACCCTCTATACTGCTATTGCGGCATTCCTTGCCGCAATAGCAGTATAGAGGGTGCTCTAGTAGCCAGGAACACGAAGAATCACTCACGTTCCCAACCTGTCGGCGCTGGTCGCCGAAACCGGAAGTAGCCGCTGGCGGGGAAAGGAGGATTGGAGCGAGGCTGCGAGGGCACCAGACAGCTGCAGGGGGCTGATGGAAGCCCCAGGTGAGTAAAACTCATTTTTTTGTGTGTGACTTAAGTGACCCTTTAATACAGTGCTTACAGATTGTAACTTAGGTTCACATACTTTTATGTTATTGACATTTTTTGAATCGACCCATGATCTGTTATGACCACGCCCACTCACATGGGGCCCCCTACATTTATTCTGCACAGGGGCCACTGTTGACTTTGTCCGTCATTGACTAAACATGACATTCCTCCAATGTGATCTGTGTGATCTGAAGACAAAAGGGTAAGGCTACTGAGGATGGATGGGGAGAGAGAGGTGCTTATTAACAGCCTGTAAGGGCCCAATCTGCTTTTTAAATCGCTAGTGTAATGCAAACTATATGGTAGAGATCTCACTGTGGCGATTGCCGAAGATTTGCGGTAAACGCAAATGCGACACATGCATCTTTTTGCGATTTTAGAGCTATCATGATTGTAATGTATTTAAAACGTGAATCACAATTCAAAAAATGTACAGCATTAAATGTACAATAATCGCAAAAAAAGCCAGCGTTTTGCTATCCCCAGTGTGAACGGGGCTCAAGGGAGAGTGTAAGGCAGTTTCTAGGCTTCAAGCCGGAAGGAGGAAGTGTGCGGTAGCGAGTCTTGCATTGCGACCAATAGGACGTGTGCAAGACGTTTGGAACGCAGGAAAGCCGACGGACTTATGGGTAACTAACCCCCTCTCTCCCAGCCGCACAGCTGAGGCAATTAAGCCTCATTTAAATCACAAATTAGAGTCCTTAGGGACTCGTGAGCTCCATGCCTGGTGAGAGGTATATGGAGGCTGCATATTTATTTCCTTATAAGCAATACCAGTTGCCTGGTTATGCTGCTGATCCTCTGCCTCTAATCCATTTAGCCATAGACCCTGAACAAGCATGCAGCAGATCAAGTGTTTCTGAAATAATATTCAGATCTGACAGCTGCATTAGCTGAATGCTTGTTTCTGATGCAGATTCAGACACTACTGCAGCCATATAGATTAGCAGGGCTGCCAGACAATGTGCATTGTGTAAAAGGAAATAAATATGGCAGCATCCATTGACCTCTCACTACAGTTGTCCTTTAAGTTACCTGGGGCTTGTACCAGTTTACTGCAGGGGACAGACCTATGCTCCGGTCCCCCACAGCGCCCTCCTTTCGTTCTAATGCGCTGCCCTGGTCCGCGGGCCTCCTAATCGTGCTCCCATGGACGAGAGCGCTCTGCATATGTGCAATATGAAAAACTATGTACTACACATGCAGAATGCTGTCGCCAGCGTTTTGCGATTTTGTGAGTGATTTGTATTTTAGCTCTTACCTGCGCGTTATTTTTTTTTCACAGTGCTTTTTCTAAGCGCTTTTGCAGAGCGATTTGTATTTTCACTTTCTGACTCAAGTCAGGAAATGAACTCTTTGATCTGGAAAATAATAAATACAATGTATGTATTCTTAAAAGCGCTCGGGAAATCACCATACAAAGCGTATTTTCAAGCGTTTTGCGATTCCCTATACCTTCCATTGAGGCAAATCACCCCAAAAATGGTACCTGCAGCGCTTTGGTGAGCAGATTGGAATCGAACCGCTCATATGTGAACACTCATAGGGAATCATTGCACAAAAGCTTTTAGGGCGATTTTGAAAATCACTGGCGCTTAAAATACCCTAAAAGCGCCCAAGCTATTAAAGTGAAACTTTTTTTTTTTTTTCAGCTTTCAGTTCCACTTTGAAGGGAACCTTATCTCAAAATAGTTTCACTTACCTGAGGCTTTTACCAGCCCCCTGCAGCCAACCTGTGCCCTCTACATGCTGGAGCAATGCTCCAGTCCCCTGAAGCAGCTAAGTTTCATGCACCTGCATGGCCCTGGCTGCGCACATCTACGCTCTCGCTCACATCGCTGTCCTGCGCATGCAAAATAAGAGAAATCAGGGTCGGCGACGTGAGCGAGAATGCGTGTCTAGGGCCGTGCAGGCGCAGTGGCCCTGGTTCTCTTTAACTCACTTCTCCAGGTACGCAGCCTGCTGCACATATGCAAAGGACTGTGAAGGTGGGGCTTAACAAATTCCAAAGGGAATTTACATCAGTTTTTTTTTTAAGTAATATCAGCCCAGGATGAGCGTCAAAACTCCATAAACTAATTTCTGGTCTCAGAAATCTAATTCTATGGCATCTATACTACATTCACATTGTAATTCCTACTAGCGGTGACACCCCGGCGTCGCTGACCGTGAGGAAATTCCATTTAAAGAAGAAAAAAAAAGACACTGCAGCTGGACGCCCTTGGGGACCCAGCACCCAGGGGCACTTGTCCTACCCCGCCCCCCCCAGCTACGCCCCTGTGCTAGAGACACAGCTACCTGGAGGATGAAGGTGACCTGCAACTGGGAAATGTGATGGAGCGTGCGCCGTGTGAGCTGCGCTGTGTACGCTGATGTGCGGTGTACTGCTGAGCTGTCACTTCCTTTGCTGGGCTGTGGGCTCTGGCATTGCTCACATCACACTCCATCACAGAGAAAGGGTTAATTGTCTTCTCCAGTCTCACAAGCTTTTGACTGTGGGGCGGAGCTTAAAAAATGTTAGAGGTGGGGCTTAGCACACATAGGGGCGGGGCTTTCGCGGTATCCCGTGCACCCTTTTGGAAGGGAACATTATCAGGGGCAAACCCAGGATTTGCAAGGGGGGGGGGGATTCCTGAAAGGTCTCCCTCAACCACGCACAATACAGTATAATAATATGGTAGGACATCATGCTAGGTATACATAATTCAATTTCCCAACCGACCAGATCAGGAGCAGTTTGGATACAGATAATAATGAGGACAGCCGACATTGCTAATGAAGGGGAAAGCGAAGCATTCACACAGCAGGGCACAGCACTGTGCTCATACCTGACTCTGTTAAGTTCTCCAGAGCTGCTTCATGCTCTGCACATACAATGCTGCTCAATCCAAAGTCAACTGTAGAAGGGAAGCAAAGGGGGTGGGGCTGTGAGCTGCAGGATACCTGCAGATATTCTGGTGTCTCAACTTGTGCCTGTCTCCAGAAACTGCACCGGCCCTGGTCTAAAGGGGGATTCTGGGCAGCTGTAATCCCCCCCTGCATTTTCCTATGATTATAGTGCCCTAAGCAGCAATTCAGGGCAAAGATCTGCCTTAGGCTCAACACACACCATACAATCTTGGTTGTTCAATCTTACCACTTTCATGTAGTATAAGGCCACATACAGACATCAGACCATAGTCTTTGGAAAATGAAAGATCACAGACCAATCTTACCACCCTTCATGTAGTATGAGAGCCATACCTTCACAGTCTTTTCTATGGAGCTGAACTCCACATCAGACAGAAATCTTTGCAAGATGCTGCACACACAGATGCTGTACAGACACAAAAGATCAGTATCTGCAAAAGATCTGTTCCTGCCAAAAATCCAATCCTGCAAATTGCAATGATAGTCTATGAGATCTGCAGATCATCATACACACATGATTTAACTGACATTCATCTGCAGATCTGCAGATCTGAAAATCCATCCTGGTGGATCTGATCTGCAGATGAATGTCAGTTAACCAGCTGAGCGGTCTGGACGAGCTCAGCTCGTCCAACACCGCCAGCGGCTGCCGCTCAGGCCCTGCTGGGCCGATTTTAATGAAATAAAAAGCAGCACACGCAGCCGGCACTTTGCCAGCCGCGTGTGCTGCCTGATCGCCGCCGCTCTGCGGCGATTTGCCGCGAGCAGCGGCGAAAGAGGGTCCCCCCAGCCGCCTGAGCCCAGCGTAGCCGGAACAAAAAGTTCCGGCCAGCGCTAAGGGCTGGATCGGAGGCGGCTGACGTCAGGACGTCGGCTGACGTCGATGACGTCACTCCGCTCGTCGCTATGGCGACGATATAAGCAAAACAAGGAAGGCCGCTCATTGCGGCCTTCCTTGTTTATTCTGGGCGCCGGAGGCGATCGGAAGATCGCCTCCGGAGCGCCCTCTAGTGGGCTTTCATGCAGCCAACTTTCAGTTGGCTGCATGAAATAGTTTTTTTTTTATTTAAAAAAAACCCTCCCGCAGCCACCCTGGCGATTTAATCAGAACGCCAGGGTGGTTAAATCATGTGTGTATGAGGATCTGCAGATCTCATAGACTATCATTGCAATTTGCAGGATTGGATTTTTGGCAGGAACAGATCTTTTGCAGATACTGATCTTTTGTGTCTGTACAGCATCTGTGTGTGCAGCATCTTGCAAAGATTTTTTCCTGATGTGGAGTTCAGCTCCATAGAAAAGACTGTGTAGAGTATGGCTCTTATACTACAGGAAGGGTGGTAAGATTGGTCTGTGATCTTTCATTTTCCAAAGACTATGGTCTGATGTCTGTATGTGGCCTAAGAGCTTATCTAATCAATCATACTAGGTATTTTAAATCTGTTGGCCCTTATACTACATAGATTTGGTAAATCTGTACAACCAAGATTGTATGGTGTGTGTTGAGCTTTAAGTCACAGTAGTCATGAAGGAGTCCGCACACAGACTTCACGGAGCAATTTACATCAATTTATTGTCCCATCACATGTGTGTAGATACATAGTCTGACCTGCATAGGCCGACGATCGTTTCGGGGCCACTCAGGGTCCCCTTTATCAAGGCAGATAGCAGCAAAGACAAATAGTATTAGTAATAGTATAGTATTTGTCTTTGCTGCTATCTGCCTTGATAAAGGGGACCCTGAGTGGCCCCGAAACGATCGTCGGCCTATGCAGGTCAGACTATGTATCTACACACATGTGATGGGACAATAAATTGATGTAAATTGCTCCGTGAAGTCTGTGTGCGGACTCCTTCATGACTACTGTGACTTATGGCCTTGGGGCCCGGCACCAGCATACCCTCTGACGTGAGTGCGGTCCTTGGATTGAATTGTGTTGAGCTTTAAGGTAGCCACACACGATACACTAAAATGATCCGATTTTATGGCAATTCGCTAAAAACGATCGTATCTCCCAAAAACATTGAAAGCTTTTTTTCATTCGACTGAAAAATCCGATCAGATTTCCTGTTTTCTTCGATTTGTATCGATCTGGAATGCCAGATATTTTTCTTCAATCTTTCTAAAGATTGTATGGTGTGTGTTAGATAGTCAGTTTATCAACATACACACCCAAGCAATTTTCTCAGTTTCCAATCATTTTTATCATAATTTTGGAAAAATTGAACATAGATGTGTGGTACATTGGTCATATTTTTGAAATGTTACAATCAGTCAGAAAAATTGATTGCAATTCTTAAATTGAACAGATATTTAAAAAATTGTATGGTGTGTGTGGCCACCTTTAGAAAATACGCTGATTGGTTAATGTATAATTGCTCCTCACGGCAGTACATCATTTATCATCCAAGGATAAACATCATTCAGAACTCTACTAATTCCGACTCTCATAAATCTCTATACATCGCATCTATTTTCCCTTACAGTGTCACTTCTACTACCGGTCACTAGGGGGAGCTCCGGGTCTCTACTATCAGGACTGCCGCTCTCTGCAGTGCTTGTTCCTGGAGCTTCTGCCGGGGCATGTCGGGCCTGAGAGCTCCTGGCTATCGGGGATACAGAGAGAGGCCACACGTCTGTCTCCGCCGCTGCTCTCTCCGCGAGGACGGTGTATGCCATTATGACGTCATGGTAGCTATTGTGACGCACGCGGACCTCTCGTGTACCGCTGAGGATGGCAGTGCCACGTGACCTCTGCTATTGCTGTGTCATGCTGGTAGGGAAAGTCCCAGCCTGTCACCACCACTAGACTCTGCACTGCCTTTATTATGGCTGCAGACACAGCTACCTGGAGGGAGGAGGTGACGTGCGCTGTGTATGCTGATGTGCGGTGTATGCTGAGACTGGGGGCTCTGGTGCTCTTGCCCACATCACACTCCCATCACAGCAAAAGGATTCCCTTCATTTTCCTCTCCAGGCTCCCAGCCCGCCCCGCGCACAAGCATATGACCTGGGGGGAGGTTAACGAATGTTAGAGGCGGGGCTTAGCGCGCGTAGGGGGTGGGGCTTTTCGCGGTATCCCGTGTGCCCTTTTCGAGGGTAACATTAAAGTGCCCTAAGCAGCAATTCAGGGCAAATATCTGCCCTAGAAAAGTCGCTGATTGGGCAATTCTGTTGTGTTTGTTTTTCTTTACAGTCTTACATCATTTATTAGCCCAGGACGAGCATCAGAACTCTATTTTACCTTATATGGTGTCATTTCTACTGCCGGCCGCTAGGGGGAGGCCCGGGTCTTTACTATCAGGACAGCCGCTCTATGTATTCTGCTTCTTGCCGGTGTATGTATGTCGGGCCTGAGAGAGTTCCTGGCTAATGGCAATCGGAGATGCAGAGAGAGAGGCTACACGTCTGTCTCCGTCGCTGCCGCCGTTTTGTCTGCGAAGCGGTGTATGACGTCATGGCAGCTATTGTGACGCACGCGGGCCACTCGTGTACCGCTGAGGATGGCACCTGCAGTGCCACGTGACCTCTGCTATTGCTGTGCCATGCTGGTAGGGAAATGAAGCCCAAGGCCCAACCTGTCACCAACACTAGACTCTGCACTGCCTTTATTATTATTGCTACCTGGAGGATGGAGGTGTCGTGCAACTGGGAAATGTGAGGGAGTGTATGCTGCATTGCTGTGTATGCTGCATTGCTGTGTGAGCTGTGTATGCTGCATTGCTGTGTATGCTGCATTGCTGTGTGAGCTGTGTCTGTGCTCCAACATTTCACCATAAATTGTGAAAATAGCACACAAAGGAGTTGTCAGCCAAAATGTAAAAAATTAGGTTTACTTACCTGGGGCTTTCTCCAGCCCCTTGCAGCCGACTGTCCCACGTTGACCGTTCCGCTCTCTGCCGCCGTCCCGGGTTCCCCGCATGGTGCAGAGGCCCGCGGTCTGCCTTTCTGTGCGAAGCGCCGCTGTCAATCATGGCCACATAGTCCGCGCGCACTGGGCAGGTGCAGTAGTTATGCGCAGTGTGTTGCGGACCACGTGGGCTTAATTGCAAGCGGCGGTTCACGCAGGCACAGTAAGGCCAACCCCGCGGTCAACTCTTGCACCGTGCGTGGAGCCCAGGACGTCGGCGGAGAGAGGAGTGGTCGGCGTGGGACAGTCGGCTGGAGAAAGCCCCAGGTGAGTAAACCTCATTTTTAAATATTTGGCTGATGATTCCTTTAAAGTATTGCTGATGTAGGAAAAAAGAAAGTTAAACTTACCTGGGGCTTCTATCAGCCCCCTGCAGTCACCCTGTGCCCTCGCCGGTACTCAAGGATTCTCTGGTCCTCCTCCGTGGCCCTGGTTTGACTCTGCCAACTGAGCTATTCGATGGCCACTGCACCTGCGCAGCCCTGCGCAGCCCTGGCCAATGCACATCCTCGGCACTCCTGTCAGCATTCTGTGCAGGCACACTACGAGAAAATCTCTATTGCGCCTGCACAGGACGCTCCCGGCAACAAGAGCACGTACAAGGATGAGTGGCCATAGACTGGCAAGATCCAAACCCAGCCGTGGCAGGGGACCGTTAAGTATCGGGGCGGGCACATGGCGACTGCGGGGGGCTGGTTGAAGCCCCAAGTAAGTCAATCTCGTTTTTTTCTTCACCAGTTTAGGTTTTTGTTAAAGTGAAATCAATAGAATCATTGTCCCCTTGCCAGCTCGCTGAACTGCAGGCCCTGGCATCGATCAGATTGGGGGGGGGGGGGGGGCACTTGTCTAATGTCGGTACTGAGCACTAACTAGCACCCGGCTGTTGCAGGAGAGCAGCTGACAGGTGGTGAATTCACAGCCTGTCAGCTGCCAATCTGAGAGGCTTGTTGCGCACCGGCTGGCTCAGTCTCCACCGCTCCACACTCGATCGGCGCGCTCACGATTCACGTTTGCGGGAATACCAACACTGCCTCGGTGTATCACACAGCTTTCTATTCTGCATCAACACTCCTCTCTAGTGTGGAAATGAGAGCTGTGTGACACTCGAGGCAGTGTTGATATCCCCGCACACATCAATCGTAAGCATGCTGATCAAGGGTGGAGATGGAACCAGCCAGTGCCCAGCACACGGGGGAGAGCCCGTATAATAAAGCTTGATGTGCTGATTCTGCGGGAAACTTGTGAGTGCAATATTATGTCATTTTAATAGTTTTACACTGTGGTACTCTTTTTCTCAAGGTTTCTTTTCATTCTTTCTCGAGGTTTCATAATGAGTAATGGAGTAGAAGTGCTCTGATATATTGAAGAGGAAATCTCATATGATCTGATCGACATCTCGACCAGTGTGGTGGGGTACGGCCATAAGCATCCTCCCAGTGTGCGATTAGACCTGCTTTATATGTCTTCCCATCCGGTGAGTCTGATCACATCGGGTGTGGTGGTGGGTTTATGGATGAATATTGTGGCCTGAGGATCATTTAGCCAAATCAGTGTGTGGCAAGCACCAATGGAGGACTAGGAAAATGATCCAGACGTGCTCTCGACTCCAGTCACCTGTGCACTACAGGAGTCTTCCAATATAGAAGTTCCAATGAGTCAGCACCGTCTTCAGTAAAAATAAGCTCTTTTATTAACCTCCTTGGCGGTAATCCCGAGCTGAGCTCGGGGTATGCCGCCGGAGGTCGCCGCTCAGGCCCTGCTGGGCCGATTTACATTCTGAAAAAAGCAGCACACGCAGCCGGCACTTTGCCAGCCGCGTGTGCTGCCCGATCGCCGCCGCTCCGCGGCGATCCGCCGCGTGCAGCGGCGAAAGAGAGTCCCCCCAGCCGCCCGAGCCCAGCGCAGCCGGAACAAACAGTTCCGGCCGGCGCTAGGGGCTGGATCGGGCGGCTCTGACGTCAGGACGTCGACTGACGTCCATGACGTCACTCCGCTCGTCGCCATGGCGACGAGGAAAGCGAAACAAGATAGGCCGCTCATTGCGGCCTATCTTGTTACTTTCGATTGCCGGAGGCGATCGAAAGTACGCTTCCGGAGCGCCCTCTAGTGGGCTTTCATGCAGCCAACTTTCAGTTGGCTGCATGAAATATTTTTTTTTTTATTCAAAAAAAACCACATTGCAGCCTCCCTGGCAAAATAATTAAACCGCCAAGGGAGGTTAAAGAGAACCCGAGGTGGGATTTACTTATCCTAGTGGGGCACAGAGGCTGGTTGTGCACACTAACACCAGCCTCTGTTGCCCCATGGTGTGCCTCCAAGCCCCCCCTGCGCGCCGATATACCCCCCGCAGTGCTGGCGACACGCAGCGTGTCGCCAGCACAATGTTTACCTCTTGCCTGTCTGTTAGCGCCGCTCACCCGCCTCCTCCATATCGGCGCTACCCGCCCACGTCCCTTCCCTCCCGCTGATTGGAGGGAAGTGATGCGGGCGGGTAGCGCCGATACGGAGGAAGCGGGGAAGCGGCGCTAACAGACAGGCGAGTTGTAAACATTGTGCTGGCGACACGATGCGTGTCGCCAGCACTGCGGGGGTATATCGGCGCGCAGGGGGGTCTTGGAGGCACACCACGGGGCAACAGAGGCTGGTGTTAGTGTGCACAACCAGCCTCTGTGCCCCACTAGCATGAGTAAATCCCACCTCGGGTTCTCTTTAAGTATCAAAAATCTTGAAAATCCATGATGTACAAGCAGCCAGCATCATGAGGATCATTTAAACATGTTTGGAAATGTATTGATACACGATCCACGTGGACTTCATTATGTCTATTGCTAACACTGGCTTCTTTCTGTATGTTGTGTAGTGCTATCCTTTTAGTGGTACATGTTTGATATGAAGGAAGCAATCCAACTGAAACCACTACATTGTAAAGGACATAACTGAGCAGCGCTAGTCTTCTAGTATTTTGTTAACTACACCTCCTATGTTACGCCACCCGTCACACGCATGGAGACATGAGGCATGAAGCTGGCGGATACACCACCGATTGGGTCACACAAGATCCTGCTGCGCCCTCCTGTGTAGCTCCACCCGCATATTACAATAATGCCATAGCACAGATACAGTGCTAGCGGAGACATAAAGGGCACACCGACTCCGGGAAGCGGTCACGCTGATAGCAGCGCAAGTTAATTCTGGCGCGGCTATTCCAATAATGCAATTAACTACTACGCCTTCTTTTCACGGGCCAGACTGCATAATATGGGCACAGGTCACGGCTATGCCTGTAATCACCATGTCATCTGCGGCTATTTGTTATAGCCTGGCTATTTTAAACCGCAATCCACTTCATTTTAATAGTGCTGCTGTTCTACAATAAATTATATATATATATATATATATATATATATATATATGTATTCGGCCCCCTTGAAGTTTTTCACATTTTGTCTTATTATTGCCACAAACATGAATCAATTGTATTGGAATTCCACGTGAAAGACCAATACAAAGTGGTGTACACGTGAGAAGTGGAACGAAAATCATACATGATTCCAAACATTTTTTTTACAAAGAAATAACTGCAAAGTGGGGTGTGCGTAATTATTCAGCCCCCTTTGGTCTGAGTGCAGTCAGTTACCCATAGACATTGCCTGATGAGTGCTAACGACTAAATAGAGTGCACCTGTGTGTAATCTAATGTCAGTACAAATACAGCTGCTCTGTGACGGCCTCAGAGGTTGTCTAAGAGAATATTGGGAGCAACAACACCATGAAGTCCAAAGAACACACCAGACAGGTCAAGGATAAAGTTATTGAGAAATTTAAAGCAGGCTTAGGCTACAAAAAGATTTCCAAAGCCTTGAACATCCCACGGAGCACTGTTCAAGCGATCATTCAGAAATGGAAGGAGTATGGCACAACTGTAAACCTACCAAGACCAGGTCGTCCACCTAAACTCACAGGCTGAACAAGGAGAGTGCTGATCAGAAATGCAGTCAAGAGGCCCATGGTGACTCTGGATGAGCTGCAGAGATCTACAGCTCAGGTGGGGGAATCTGTCCATAGGACAACTATTAGTCACGCACTGCCTGGCCTTTATGGAAGAGTGGCAAGAAGAAAGCCATTGTTAACAGAAAAGCATAAGAAGTCCCGTTTGCAGTTTGCCACAAGCCATGTGGGGGACACAGCAAACGTGGAAGAAGGTGCTCTGGTCAGATGAGTCCAAAACTGAACTTTCTGGTCAAAATGCAAAACACTGTGTGGCGGAAAACTAACACTGCACATCACTCTGAACACACCAGCCCCACTGTCAAATATGGTGGTGGCAGCATCATGCTCTGGGAGTGCTTCTCTTCAGCAGGGACAGGGAAGCTGGTCAGAGTTGATAGGAAGATGGATGGAGCCAAATACAGGGCAATCTTGGAAGAAAACCTCTTGGAGTCTGCAAAAGACTTGAGACTGGGGCGGAGGTTCACCTTCCAGCAGGACAACGACCCTAAACATAAAGCCAGGGCAACAATGGAATGGTTTAAAACAAAATATATTGATGTGTTAGAATGGCCCAGTCGAAGTCCAGATCTAAATCCAATCGAGAATCTGTGGCAAGATCTGAAAACTGCTGTTCACAAACGCTGTCCATCTAATCTGACTGAGCTGGAGCTGTTTTGCAAAGAAGACTGGGCAAAGATTTCAGTCTCTAGATGTGCAAAGCTGGTAGAGACATACCCTAAAAGACTGGCAGCTGTAATTGCAGCAAAAGGTGGTTCTACAAAGTATTTACTCTGGGGGCTGAATAATTACGCACACCCCACTTTGCAGTTTTAAAGGAAAAAAATGTTTGGAATCATGTATGATTTTCATTCCACTTCTCACGTGTACACCACTTTGTATTGGTCTTTCACGCGGAATTCCAATTAAATTGATTTATGTTTGTGGCAGTAATATGACAAAATGTGGAAGACTTCAAGGGGGCCGAATACTTTTGCAAACGTGTGTGTGTGTGCGTGCGTGCGTGCGTGCGTGTGCGCGTGTGCGATTAAGATAGGTGTGGAAAAGGAAGTATGGTGAGCGACACATCGAGGACATTGATGACGTAGTGTGCGCTCAGAGCAGGGATCAGGCATAACTTTTATGATTGGGCACAGGGTTCTGCATGAGAGTATTGTTAAATTTTTTTTAAAAAAAAATCTATATTAAAGACTGAAATTTTACAAACAAACGGCTTTTTGTTTACTATATCTACCAATTACAATTCAGCATGCTCCTGCTGGTTTATCACTTTATGTTGTCTCATAGCTGATAGACGTTTCTCTCATTAATAGCACTTATTTCCCAACGACTAACACCTGTGTCATTATTTAGTGTTGTATTTATATATACAACATTAAAGGGAACTTAAACTGATAGGGATATGGATGTTACCGTTTAAACAATACCAGTTGCCTGGCAGTCCTGCTGACCTCTGTGGCTGCAGTAGTGGCTGAATCACACACCTGAAACAAGCATGCAGCTAATCCAGTCTGACTTCAGTCAGAGCACCTGATCTGCATGCTTGTTGAGGGGCTGTAGTTTAAAGTATTAGAGACACAGG